>NC_056750.1:400858890-400961390 GCF_019279795.1 Protopterus annectens | reverse complement strand
GTGTCAAAACCATGCCCCTGTGACATGCATGCTAAGGGTGTTCATATAGAATGTACCATGCAATCCAGACCTATTTCTATTGTCATCCTGATATAATTGGTTAGCTAATGTACCTGAAGCAATATATAGTCAACAGTTGCTTATGGTCTCTATTTGCAATGCAACTATAAAGAAATCCAGTGTACGAATTACTAATCTGGTGCATCTTCCATCAAGACCCACGGGATGAGTCCATCCTTTTGTCAGTGTATGCTTCCCCGGTGATAATTCCAGAACCAGTTTCCCCCTGCAGGGACACTAAAAATCTTCTCAGGCACTGTCAGTCTTCTGTTTCCAAATGCTCCTCATGGCTGATCTCTCAGCTACTAAGGAACATGCCTTTGCCTCAAAACAGCATAGCAAGACATAACCTCCATGCATCCTACATGCTTGTAGGAAGACATTATTTTCAGCTAGCTGAAATGGAGTAGTTGGTGCTGTCCACCTCATCTTCTGAATGTGGAGACACCTTAGAACAAAGTATATTAAGACAGATAAAATGACTGCTATGGACAAGGGGTGTTCTATTTAGAACACACTATAATCAAATAGATGGCTGAGGCTATTAGCCGTAGGGACAGATATAGTAGTATATACTGGAGGTGTATGATAAGGCAGTCATCTCTGCTACTGTCAGATGGGGCCTTATAGTGACATAACTCAACAGTAATATGTTGAGGGAATGTGTGTGAATGTATTACTGCTGTACTCACCACCACAAGTCAACACATGTCTGCAGCAACAATTATAGGTATGCATAATGACAGGTTCTCCTGAATTTTGTGGACAACCCTGTTATTAGTATAATCTACCACATGCAGGCACACATATTCCTGTTGCTAGCCATTTTGTAATATGAATTTGTTACTGCCACTAGTCCTTTTGTAATATTAATTTGTTACTGTTGCTAGCTGTTTTGTAATGTGAATTTGTTACTGTTGCTAGCTTTTTTGTAACATGAATTTCAATGAAACTGTGTACATCCTTAGGAATAAGGCTGCTGTTCCTCTTAGTACTACTGCCCATATATGCACAATTGCTTTCCAGATCTGTACATTGTTGCCTAGAAAATGGAAACATGTCTCTAAGACCGTTAAGACTATAATATTATGCCAGTTTATAGGAGCATAGGAATAATATTAGGCAAGAGATCATGAGGCCCATAAGATACCTAGCAATATGCACCTTTAAGCAGACACAACTAAAAGTTTTTGTCTACCTTTTCAAGCAGTTATTTGTGCTTACCTCACAAACTGAGTGGAACTGTAGATGCCAATCCTGGTGTAAATTTGTGTCTACCCATCCAGCCATCGAGATTAGCCTTAAAGGTAGTCAGAGAAGTACTTTGACTTATAGTGGCAACTTGTTCATTCCATAGGCTGGGATAAATGGAGTTATGAACCTCTCTCTCTGGTTAATCTTATTTGTTGGTGTAGATTTAAGTCCCTAGAGTGGGTGTTTATGCAGCCACTGGTTTGCAAAGAAAGAGAAGATGAAATGGGATTAGATCTGTCATAGCTCAAAAACCAAGACAAAAAAAAAAAAAACACAATAGGGTAAGTAATAGTATCTTTCACCGCAGAGCAGCCTAAACGTTGCTGAGTATGATGACAATTGTACTAATCTGTTGGGATAGTTGAACGATTTAAGACTTTTGATTTTCTTGATAGCATATCTTTGGGGCTTTTCCAGTTAAGCAATATGCTTTGATTTATACATACCATAGGTGTCATTGAATTCAGTGATGGGTCTGATAAGAGAAGAGCACAGTGGAAGATTGACTTCCTTGGATCTTGAAGACATTCCCTTGGAAATTAACTGGATCTCTGCTAGTGTCTGGGACTTCCTGCATGACAAATGAATGATAGCACAATTATGCTTTATTTCCTTCACAGACCTTTTTATTTTATTAAATGCTTACCAGGCCCCAGGGTTAAATGACAAGATTTCCTTGTGCCCTTTGTTAAGACTTAAATCAATGTTCATGTTATGAATTATACATGAATTTATAAATTTTATAGTTGGGATATTAATATGCATTGGTATCTGTTATTAATGCTTTAACAATTTAAAATCTTTTGTCTGGTTTTATATGTATATTTTAATACAATCTTGTATGCATTAATATTAATGACACCAAGAGGGGAAATGATGTAATGCATATTGTAGTGATTGGTCAAGGGGTATTATTTAAACTTTTGTTTTTTTTTAAACAGGTTGTATTCTGAAGAAGTCATTTTACCTGACGAAAGCACTAAATAAAAGATTTACTGAACTACATTGGTGTCATTGCTGCCTGGTGGAGTGTTTGCCTTGGGATTACTAGTTTCACAGTCCTTTCTGTGAGCACCCACACTACCCTTATGATGGTGCATTTAAGAAAGTGGAGGAATGCTATGAACAGGTTGATGAGTTACCTCACCCGTGGCCATGACCAGGACAGGGAAACAGTGCAAATATTGCTTTGTTGGCATTCATTTAAGGAACATTGGTGAACTCCATGTATGGGAAAAAGAGGATAGGCACCAATGTCGTGAATGGCATAGTATTTTATTGTACTGTATTTATGTATTTATTTATTTATTAATTTTTATGCTTCCTTTGTTATCCTGTTTTAGTTTTGGGATTGTTGTTGCTACTGGCAAGTATTTGTCAAGGTCAGCTTATATAAGTGTGCTGCTGTCTGGATTTTTATATCAGGTGGAGATGGTGGTGGTGATAGCACTGTATATAATATTCCTAGTACATTTTACTGGGCTTCTGAAGGACCATGTTCTGAGGTGATATTGCCCTATACCATCTCACTATGACTACATACTCTCTGGTGTTTCCTGTTGTACACCTGTGCCATATTCTGCTCATGTGTCTTTATGTACGTGCAAGGGACACTCACTTGCCTGCTACCTGTGTCACAGCTAATGGGAAATACATACACAATTGGTTCTGTTGTTTTAGCATCTTATCTTATAGTTATCATGGTTGTCTGATATACTGTTTTTTTCAGTATGAGCAAATCGTGTCACTTTCTAGAGGAGGCAGGAGATGCTTGTGACCGGCCATGGTTAGTTCCCCTCAAGTTCTGACATACCCATTAAATATATTCACTCTACTTTCAGGTTACTTTCAGTTATGGGTAATTTTCTGTCTTGTTTCCTCACTGTAGCTTTGAATGATAGGACTGTTCAGCAGGTGACTGCACTATGTTCTTGCCCTAGTGACACAAACGCAGAGGAGAATGAGGATGATGAGATTAGAAATGCCTGGCTGGGCCGCACAGGGTTCTAGCCCCTTACTGGAGTGGAGTCCTCCTTCCTTTCTTGAGGCGGTCCTGTCACAGATGGAACGGGTGGGGGAGGCTGTAAGATCAGTGGGTGTATATATGACCTGGATGAAGAGTCTCCTGAAAGAAATTGCAGATTCACTTGAATGGCGAGCCCTACTTTTGGCAAACTGCTTACTATAAGTGTAACAAGCAACTTGCTACAGCTAAATACAACATAGGGAGCACTGAATGTGTTTCTGCATTAGATCACACACACACACACACACACACACACACACACACACACACACACACACACACACACACAAAGTTGTTCTGCAGCTGTAGAATCGTCATTCAAAAGCTGCCATCTTGTGCTCAGGGCAGCGGCTCCCTTTCCCATCATTGCAATGCCTGTGCTGATTTATCACATGTTGACAGATCCCTGTAGTGTCCCTGTGTGTCAGGAGAGGAGACCAGATGACCACAGTTTGTAACCAACTCTATTCCCAGCCATGTGTTATTCTTTCCTGTTTTGTTATGCCCTATACCCTGCACATTTTTCAACCATTTCCAACACTGCTGGTTTACCCACTTTTTACCTCTGTTCCATCCATGTCTACCCATCCTAATGTGCACTGCTATCCTGTTTATCTGTGTTAGTCTTTCTCTGTCTACCACAAACACTATCCTTACCAACATTCCTACTCTGCTCACCTTTTATCCTTCACCCCCTACTCTTCCCTCCATATAAAGAAAAAAAAATAGGTCTTATCCCCATAAGTTTCCCTCCTTGCCCCTTGTTTGCACTTCTATATGCTGCTTTGTGTGTATGATCATCTGCTTCATTTCTCCTTTTTCCTACTTTCCCATGCATCCCCATTTCTCCTTCTTATTTCTGCATCCAAACAGGTGCATGCATGTGTGGACATAGCAGTATAGCTGTAAATACTATATGGCTTCATAACACCAACCTGCCAAAGGTCATGGAAACACATGCAGCCTAGCTGCTATAAGTAGTCATTTACATTGAGATATACAGATCCAAGTTTACAGTTTCTGTTCTTCGTAGATCACACAATGTAGCACACTACTGCTGTTAGGATTGTGTTTTGCCCAGCTGTATGTAAATTTACAGCTTCATGGCATGACTAGGACCAGTTGTATGGTCACTGTGGGCTCATCACTGGATCCTAAAGCCGGCTAGTTGCCCATAAGTGCAACATGTTTTCACTTGGTTATTCAATAGCTACCTGTACTGTCACATATTTGCATTTAACTGTTTAAGGCTTGTGCAGAACTGCACTATATCTCTATGAATCTCGACCATCAGTGCATGCAATTAATGCAGACAATTAAGGCTATGAGCTATCAAAGTGCTGCTTCCTGTAGTCCAGGGTTTGATTTCATTAGTCTCTGTTTGACTAATGCCAGTCTCTGAGCAGGTCAGTTAATCAGATTATACTCCCATGTTGCCAGTGGAAACGACACTTGTGTTTAGGTGGTTTATCTGTTAAGAAATTAATAAATAAAATAAAGACACAGTGGTACTTTAGAGTTCATGAAATAAAATTCATGAGCCTTCTGAAACTTTTACCTCAAAATGATACCAACTGCCAATGTCATGAGTCTGTGTTTAATTTATGAGCATTTCCTCATGACTTTACAGAGTATCAGCATTGCTCTGTGAAGTGTACACAATGCCATCTTTTGGACATTACTTAATGCACAGTGATACTGTTGTGCCTGTGTCTCCCAAATGCTTGTTCAGCACTTGTTCTTCAGTGACCCCCTGTCTGAGGAATTAAAGTGAGTTCATTTTTGTACAGTTTTCTGCTCCCAAATCTCATATGCACTGCTTGCTGAAGGTCATTGCCCCATATTCTGAATTCATATTCAGTGTTTTTCTGCGGATTTCGTCTTTCCCACCTCCTTAATTCATATTAGTTGCTCACTGTTACCTGCAGAACTCATGTTCCTTGTTCATTTCCTACTTATTGACTTTGACTTTAGTGTTTGCCATCTATGACTCTCCCGCTCTACCTCCTGAATCTGTGCTGATTGCTCATTCTTAAAGGGTATATGGGGTTCAGTGTTAGTGCTGCACAGCATCAGACTCTGAGGTTTGTCTCTGATCCTAAGTTATTGTCCCTTTAGTGGTCATGTTCTCCCAAGCATTTCTTATGAACACTGGTTTCCCTCGGGGTTCCAAAGGTATGCTACCTGACTGGCTACTTTGAATTTTCCAGTTTAGGTAACCTGTGATATTGAGCATGGCAGAGATTCCTCTGTCACAATATAAACACATCTTGGAGAGTAATCCACTTAGCCATTAATGAAATATTTAACTAAATTAACCTTTGTCAACAGTTCATCATGGTAAAATTATAAAATGCACTTCCCTCTTATTTTCATGTTGGGTTGTAGTGGTCAAGCATAGAAGAAATGCAAAATAAAAATAATTTCCATAGAGTGGTGTTAAACATTTGTTATAACAGCTTTGTCTATTTATTAACTGCTACATGTTTTTTTTTCTTTTACAGGTAACTTAATTATAGTTACATGCAGAGTAATATTTAGTTATGAGAAAAACAAAGTGTGGGCATTCAGTGCATGAAAACAAAGCATTCAGAAATAAAATAAGCATGAAACCACCTTGCTCTGCTGTTCATGGAGTTGCAAAAAAAATAATATGTGCATAGCAGTATTGTATATAAAATTTATAGGCAGTGGTTTGCAATGAGTTATTTGTTCTGTACTGGCAGTCTAGTAGATCATGACTTGTAAACACTGGCAGATGAATCTGTCTTAGGTTCGAGGGCCTATGTAAGCCTAGCCAACAAGGTTCCCTGGCTTACGCCACCCAAGAAAGTTATTTTCCTGTGCCACTGTCGAGCAGAGACACAGAAGTGATCCCCGGGGTGTATTTCCTATTTCCCATCCACTTAAGATTTTTCTTGAAGAGTACAAATGAAGAACTTTGCTTGACATAAATGGGTAGCCTGTTCCAGAGTATGGGAAGTCTCTGGGATAGGAATCTATCCCTCCAGCATGTCCTGTTTATTGTGGTGACAAGGTTTACATCCCTAGACTGTGTAGTTCAGAGGGATTGGGATTTCGTTAGATGTAGCATGTCCAACAGCTCTGGGTTTGACATAACTTTATATGTTAGGCAGAGATCACCTCGGAGTAGGCAATATGCTACAGAGTAAAGCTGGAGTTTTTTGAGATGGTCAGTGTAGGGCATTTCTTTGAGGCCAGTAATCCTCTTTGTGAGGTACTTCCATGGCCTTTCCAGCTGCTGCAGATGTCTTGTGAGGTACATTCCAAAAGGGGCGTTGTACTCTATAATGGGTCTAATGAGTGTCGAGTAGAGGGGAACAATTACCTCTTTTTTCCTGGATGAGAACCCTTTTATGATGAGGTGTGCCACGTATAAGGACTTCCTGACTACTGTGGCAATGTGACTATCAAAGGACAGACTACTGCCCACCTGGGTCCCAAGGTCTCTTATCATACATTTGGTGTTAAGTAGACTGCTGTCTATGTAGTAGTTCATGGGTACAGAGTTTTTACCAAAGGGGATGACAATGCACTTTTTGGCATTAAACTTGAGGCCATGGCTCTGACACCAGGCATCTGTCTCAGTGAGGCCCTTCTGTAGGATTTCCACATCATTTGGGGACTCGACTATGGTTCCTAGTTTGCAGTCACCTGTGAACTTCATTAGCTAGAGGCCTTCTGTGTTAGCCTGTACTTCAGAGAAGTAGATACCAAGCAGGAGAGGTTCCAGGACTGAATCCTGTGGTACTCCTCTTGTCACTGGTCTGAGGTCAGATTTGGAGTGTGCAACTTTTACAGTGTGGGTTCTATCAGTGAGCCAGTTGGCAACTCATCTTGTGACGTAGGGATTTATACCTAGTTTAGTGAGTTTAGCTATAATTCCAGAATGGGGGATGATGTTGAAAGCCTTGACGAGATCAAGATAGGCTGTGTGAACCACCTTACCCTCATCTACAGCTTTGGTGACTGCCTCAAGGAAGTCAATCAGGTTCAGGAGGCATGATCTGCCTTTCACAAACCCAAACTGGGTGGGATCCCTCTTATGAGATGCTCATATTTATTTGCACTAGTATAACACAGGAGCAAGTACTAAACTTCATTTAATCAAGCCTTCGTGTTGACTGAACATAGTCTCTGGACCGCCCCATCTACCTGTCACACAAATGAAAAATTCAACATAATAAAAAAAGCCTTTTTCAGTATACAGATTTTTGTTTTCATTTAATTTCTGCAAAGTTAGCCCTCCGTACTTAATGTTATGTAAACTTGAAATATTTTTTCTCTTTTTGTCTTTGTAGCGGATTTATACTTTTATCCAATAGACCAAGCCAAGGAAAAAAACTACAAGCATAGAACTGTTAATTTACTCTTTGTTTTCTATTTACTCTGTGTTTCCTCCTTCATCCTGTTATCATAATACTGGAGACAAATATGTGACTGCTGTCCAATAAATAGTTTGCAGATATCAAGTTTGCATTTACCCAGATAGCTCACAATTGCCATCATCAAATTGAAGAATGAAAGAAAAAAAAGAAACATGTTTATATTGTGGAGTTAGACCCCCCACCACCACCACCAACACCCCTCAGAAGGCTGATTTGCCCCATGTAACCCTGAATTTAATTATTCTAAGCCCAAAGTCAATGCATGTCAGGGAATGTGAAATCCCTGACCACAGCAATCTTCATTGAAAAGTGCTGTGTCTAACTTGCAGATATCATTATTTTTGACCCTGAAGGCATTACCAAACTAAATCCCAGTGACTCCGTCTTTGATGTACAGAAATGCAACCTCTGCAGTCAGTTATTAGTGAAAGTCAATGTTACATTACATGGCATCAGTCTAATAGCAGAACAACACAGTTAGGCTGCCTAATATTCTTCCTGCATTTCATCTCCTCCTCAGAAGAAGAAGAAGCAAAAGAAAACCAGATATCGCTGATAAAAACAAACTGTTTATTGCAGGACAAAGCTTTCAGGTAAAAAAAAAAAAAAAAAACCCTTCCATGTATAACAGAAGAAAAGAAACAGTATATTTAAATACTAATCACACACAGCCCAAAAATTAATCAATTAACAGAAAATTAGAGCCTTAAAGTAAAATACAACTATTGCAAGCTCATCTGTTTGTGCTTTAGTATAGGTTTCAATGACAGTCTGATTAATACCTGGTAAGTCATCAGCATTCATTCTTAAAATCCACTCATATTCCTTGATTTCAAACATTGTTAACATCACCTTTTCTTATACTTACAATCAGCTTATCTATCACCATGAAAATAAGAATTAATTACTGCTAACCCTTTATTTCACAAAGCTTTCTCTTCCTTTGTGTTCCTGGTATCTAGTTTACTTTTTTCTTTATTTGGCTTGGACAAGGCATTTAAAAAATGTTCTCGAATAAATCTTCATTATTTTCATCTTTGTGAGTTTTTTGCACTAATACTTTTAATTTAATTTTACTCCCACTAGGCTAGTGGGCTCTTTTTTAGGAGAGACCTAAGGCAGTGCCAGCATTGGAAAATTAATCCAAGTTCCTGTGGTGCAAATAGAAACCACAGCATTCTGATCTTCCAGCACAAATGGTGAATGTGCTACTTGTTCAGCTACTGACACTAATACTATGTAGTCTCCACTTCCTTTGCTATGTCTCAGTGAATAGTTATTTAGAATGTTTAACATTGAGCTATACAAATTTCTTCTGTTCTCCTTGGTTTTGTCATAACTCATCTTTATATTTCCTATTTTTGTTTGCTTTCTTTCTTTTTATAGATGACTTTATGGAGAACCCATGTTTCAGCTTTGTTCTTACCAGATTTTTCCAAAAGAAATGGTGAGAGTCCAGGTTCCACAAAAATAAAGACAAATAGTCCACTTTATTGAACTTTAACCACAGGAGCAACCAGAAGTTCAATAAAGTGGACTATTTGTCTTTATTTTTGTGGAACCTGGACTCTCACCATTTCTTTTGGATGAGTTTTGTCACTTACTACTTCTGTTGGTTTTGTTTATCATCTTACCAGATTTTTACTAAATGGCACACAGTTTACCCTGTGTTATGAATTAGGGGATGCAAACTTTTGTCAAAGATAATTTCTTGCAGATTTTTGTTATGCATCTCCAGATGAAGCCCTTGTTGAATAATAAAACCTTGGTCACTATATTCTGAGCCTACAGAGATAGTGATATCTTTCACTTTGTAGTCCATGTAATTTTTCATGGGGCCAGATCTTACTAAGTGCCTGTGTTTAGTGGTATATAATTTAATAAGATGATTTATGTAGTTTATTTATTGAGTCTTGAGATATATTACAGTACTTATCTGTTTTTATATGTAAAGCTTGTTTTACATTCTTAGCATATCTTATGTATGGCTTCAGAGTAGAAGTGCAGGTATGTGTTATACTCTGTGAATAGGTGGTATGCTAGCAAATTGACTCCTGAGAACACTGCTTCCAGTTGTCACTGTCTTTAGTCCTCACTTTACATATTTTATTCTTTAATCTGCCCTTTCCACATTTAATCAGGTAGGATTTAATCCCAAGTAAAATCAGTTTGTTTGGGTTTACAGTGCATAATAATCTCAAGTGACAGTAGCAGTTAGAAAGGAAATGAGCCATGACTATTCATGCCTTGGCAATGCCCCCCATGTTGTACCCCCCAGCTCTAGAAGGGCAAAGCTGAAATCAGAACAAATGTTCATGAGTAAATTTTCAGGTACCCATCCAATCATCAAGGGTTTATCTGAAGGATGCAAAAGTGTCACTTTGCTTGACATGCAGTTGCAATTTCCTCCAGAGATGGGGTAAATGATAAGCATTAAATGTGTTCCTCTGGCATGTTTGACTTAATATGCTGGTGGAGAATTATATACCTTCTGTGTGTTTTATTAATATGTTGATAGAAATTTAAATATCTGTAGAGCTGTCAGTCTTGTTGTAATGCATGACATCAAGGAGGATTCAGCCCCTAGTGGCATGGAATGCCAGACTAGATCTCCACTTAACAGCCTGTAAGAAACTGAATCTAGGGATAGGGCTTCATGTCCCCGATATTAGCGCTGGGCCTTTACTCCAGTAATATTTTTGGTTAGGAGCCTCTGGAGCCTTTCTAGTTGCTTAATGGGTCTGGCTATAAATATTCCAAAGAATACATTTTACTGTATGATTGGCCTAATTAGGGCTCTGTACAGAAATATGATACCCTCTTTTAACCTGGACAATGTGCCTCTATACATCAGTTGAGCTGAGCAGCAGGATTTCCTGAATATTGTTGCTACATGGTTTTCAAAGAAGAGGGAGTTATCAACCTAGGACTAGCAATACTTGAAGTTGGGAGGCACAGCTGTTTATGAAATGTGATAATCTTGCACTTTTTGCATTTAATTTAAGCTCCATTTCATACACCATTGGGTTGGGAGGGGTACTTCTTGCTGTACTGATTATGTATCAGTGGGTGATTTGAGTGTAACGTGGTATGCAGTTGTCTGCAAACCTAATTAAACAAACTTACTGTTTAGAGTTTAGAAAAGTATATGACAAAAGTAAGGTTCCCAGCACTGATCCCTGAGGTGCATGACTAGTTACCTTCATACTTGCTGAAGAGGCGTCTACTACCTTGACAATGTGGGTTTTCTCTTTTAGGCATTTTGCTATCCACCTTACCATGTTGGGATTTACTTTTAGGGCTTTTAACTTTTTTTAGAATACCAGCATGGGGACCAGATCAGAAGCACTGCCTGTACCTTTGTGACCTTCTGAAAGAAGTTCCAGAAACTCAGTAGACATGAAGCCCCCCTTGACAAATCCAAACTGTAGGGCTTTCAGCTGAAGTAGATTTTTGATATTGCAGTTTATGAGGTCAGACATTATGTTCTCCATTGTCTTGCAAATTAGAGCAGTAAGACTAAAAGGTCAATAGTTTTTGGGGTCTGTGTTACAGGCAGCCTGTGAAGGAGCACCACAACAGCAGCTCTTCATAATTCCAGTAGATACACTGGTTTTAGGCTTAGATTATACAAGTTCAGGAGATGTTCCACATAGGTATGTTTAGCATATTTATTGGACAGACAGGTAGATTATTTGGACCTATGTGAGTAGAATTTTTGATTTTAGAAAGCACATTCAGGATATGCTCCTTAATGGTCTATGGGGATATAGTAGAATTATTTAATCCACATGCAAATTTTAGAACCTCAAACCTCTAAAACTTTGGGAGGTAGTTATCAAAATAGTGATACTCCCAAGGTTGCAAAACACAAACACAATTCTTTTTGCAGGAGCAAGTTCCCCCCTGTACCCTATAAACATTTTCAGCTGTGTTATGATTCATTGAATACACAGTGATCTGAAGGAAAACAGAGCCAGTCAAAGGATGTCAGTTTTGTAGCATGTGAGGAATGGGAATAATATGCCATTTCTCTGCTGCTGTGCAATATTACACTTGATGCTGATATATAGTTTTTTATATATATATATATATATATATATATATATATATATATATATATATATATATATGTATATATAGTTATAGTTATATATATATATATATATATATATATATATATATATATATATATAGTTGCAGGATTGTGGATGGTGCATGGGGTTTTGGGCATTTCAAAAGAATTAATTTGGGTATTACTGCAGTGTTTGGGGTGTGTGTGTGTGTGTGTGTGTGTGTGTGTGTGTGTGTGTGTGTGTGTTTGTTGTGTGGTATATTACAGCTTAAATATATGTGGTGTAGGACTGTATGCATGTGTTTTTTTGTTATTAAGTGTGATCTGTTTGGTTTGAATGGATGTTGATTGCATGTAAAGTGTTTTGGGGCATACATGGTAATGCCTGATGAGTTGTATATATGATATTGTTTTGATTGCTTGTGGTGTGATCATTGAGTTCTTTGATAATACAATATATACTGAAATATACCAAATCAATGATCACATAAACATAGAGAAGATGGAGAAAGTGATAACAATATATGGTATATAACTACCATTAGGTTCAATTAGGATATTATTTTTCCAGATGATTTAAAAAGAGTATTGGGTACGGTCTCATGCGGTGGTGCAGTGGTAGCATTGTTGCCTCACAGCAAGAGGTTCGCCTGTTCGATTCTTGGCTGGAGTGCCTTCTGTGTGGAGTCTGCATGTCCCCCCCACGATCGAGTGGCGTTCGAAAGACTTGCATGAATGGGTGTGCCTTCGCTGAAGTTTGGGCGCCGGGCTGGCAACTCGGCACCATAAAAATCTACTGCCAATCATTAGCTGACCGGAGTTCTGCTGTGGTGACCCCTAACTGGGAAAAGCTGAAAAGACAAACAGCATTGGGTACAGTCCCTGTTGTGGTGTACAGTAAAGGAAAAACATTAAGTCCTTTTTGGAGAGTGATACCGGTACTAGGAAATCAATATTCAAGCATGGCTTAATGAGAAAATGCGAGTCCTGTAAAGTGTTTAGATTTATACATGGGGGACCCTATATTGCAGTTACTAATTTTGAAAGAAGTATTCCATGTTGAGGGAGGTGTAACTGCAACACCACACATGTGATATACCTTCCTATGTGCAGTTCATGCAATTGTTTTTATGTGGGGAAGATGTACAGGAAGCTCAGAGAAAGGATATGAGAACACCTGTATGACATTAGGAAAAATAAGGCCACTATTGCTTTGCTTAGACAAAGTAGTGGGTGCCTTAATTTTAAAAAGTTTTTATTCTTTATTATTGATTGAGTGGTTACTGAAAATTTTAAAGGAGACTTGAAATAGTTACTCAAATATGAAGAATTAATATTTGGCCCTCTTCAAAAGGAACCTTGTCGTTTGGATGGGAGAAAGGAAATTCACACCGGGGATCACATCAGTCGCCCTGCTAGACAGGGGTCCAGGGAAGTAAATAGTGTGGGAAGAAATAGCCAGAGAATTGTTATGGCTAGGCTTGTATAGGCCCTAGGGCTGACAGCCTAGTACCAGCCTATGAACCTAGGAACCTATAATGTGGCAACTGAGGCTAAATGCATTGGCTGCTCCTGGTATTAATGATGCCCTATCCTTGGCATGTGTTTTAAAGAGGAGGGCTCATATTGTTTAAGCAGGGTAACCTTTAAAGTTTTTTCAAGACTTCACCTGATTTTATTTTCATACATACATCATGTTTGACACCATCCCCTATTCTGGAATTATAGCTAAACTCACTAAACTAGGTATAAATCCCTACATCACAAGATGGGTTGCCAACTGGCTCACTGACAGAACCCACACTGTAAAAATTGCAGACTCCAAATCTGACCTCAAAGCAGTGATAAGTGGAGTACCACAGGGTTCCGTCCTGGGACCTCTCCTGTTTGGTATCTACTTCTCTGAAGTACAGGCTAACAAAGAAGGCCTCTGGCTAACGAAGTTCATAGATGACTGCAAACTAAGAGCCATAGTCAAGTCTCCAAATGATGTGGACATCCTACAGAAGGGCCTCACTGAGACAGATGCCTGGTGTCAGAGCCATGGCCTCAAGCTCAATGCCAAAAAGTGCAGTGTCATCCTCTTTGGTAAAAACTCTGTACCCATGAACTACCACATAGGCAGCAATTTACTTGACACCAAATGCGTGATAAGAGACCTTAGGACCCAGGTGGACAGTAGTCTCTCCTTTGATAGTCACATCACCACAGTAGTCAGGAAGTCCTTCTACATGGCACACCTCATCATAAAAGGGTTCTCATCCAGGAAAAAAGAGGTCATTGTTCCACTCTACTCAACACTCATTAGACCCATTATAGAGTACAATGCCCCTTTTGGAATGTACCTCACAAGATATCTGCAGCAGCTGGAAAGGCCACAGAAGTACCTTACAATGAGGATTACTGGGCTCAAACAAATGCCCTACACTGATCGCCTCCAAAAACTCCAGCTTTACTCCGTAGTATATCACCTACTCTGAGGTGATCTCTGCCTAACATATAAAGCTATGTCAAACCCAGAGCTGTTGGACATGCTACACCTAAAGAAATCCCAATCCCTCCAAGCTACACACTCTAGGGACCTAAACCTTGTCACCACAATAAACAGGACATGCTGGAGGGATAGATTCCTGTCCCAGAGACTTCCCATACTCTGGAACAGGCTACCCATCTATGTCAAGCAAAGTTCTTCATTAGCACTCTTCAAGAAAAATCTTGATGAGTGGATGGGAAATAGGAAATACACCTTCTGTGTCTCTGCTTGATAGTGGCACAGGAAAATAACTTTCTTGGGTGGCGTAAGCTAGGGAATCTTGTTGGCCAGACTTATGTAGGCCCTTGGGCCGATAGCCTAATACCTACATATGAACCTATGAATCTATGTGTTTATAGTAATTAATACATAATATATATATATATATATATATATATATATATATATCGTATATTTTTATGTAATATTTTATGCAATGTGTTTGTGTTTGACAACACTTCATTATAGCAGATGTATTTTATTCAAGCACAGTTTGGCATTTTAAGTTAATTGCTTACATAATTTTAATTAGGAATTTAAGACATATGACTGGTTGGTACTGTATTTTTAAGGATGTGAATTATGGCTGTATTTTACTGTGATGAAGTCTTTGGAAGCACGTTTTTAAGACAAAAGCACTCAGTCAGTTTTAACATTTGTATTCAATAAATGTTTGGTTGTGAGCTGGTCAGGTCTGTTTTATTGTGTGTGTTTTGATGACAATGTAATACTTAACCCTCTTAATCTTCTCTAAGCCTAACTAACATTGTCAACCTTCCAGTGATGATGATCTGATCACCAGTTAACTGTTGTCAAAAACAGCAAGGTTTCTTACCTTTTAATTAATCTACAATGGTCAGCCATACTGAATACTTTGTTGGAATCCAAATTTAAAGCATCTGTTTAGCATTTTGCACTTCAGACTGCAGTTTAATTGACATTATATGTTTAGTGCTACCACTAGTGGCATAGTTTAAATATTAAAAAAAACTCTTTATACATTGTAATCATTTGCTAGTTTTTCTGTCTTTGCTGTTCTACTGTTTAGTTTATACCCCCTGAGATGTCTTTATTTTCTGTAAATATTTTATCACCCCCAGGGACATTGATTTACAGTTGTTAAATGAAATTCCACTTTCATTAGCTAAAATTCCATGATTTATACCTATGATAAATCTAATTAAGTGTAATTTCTTGTTAGAAAAATGACACCACAAAGTTTAGTACATCTTTGTATAAGACCAAAGTATATGATTTAAAGTATTGAACATTGAATACAGCAAAATGGTAGTTTTAACAATCAAATCATATTAGTTGAAATGCAAGTTATTGTGGATGAATGTTATTGTCCTAAAATGCCAAATTTCATAACACCTCATGCTTTTCCACTACTCAGCCAGCCCAGTGTCTTGATTTTATGATACTTTTCTGGAAAAGTGGAAAAATAATGTTCTTGGTAGTTGTGTCTTATTTTAATTTGATTGAATAGTTTGTTCTCCTTGTTATGTTGCCTTTTTAAGTTTACCCACAATTTTTTTTACTTGATGAATTTCTTCAACTCAGTTCTTTCTTCTGTCTATGATTCAATTTATTATTTATACATATACTTCTAACAAACAATTTATTAAATACACACTAATATATGCAGAAAGAAGTGACTTTATTCACTCTAGCACATTTGTGTAATGCTTTCTAGGGTTGTGTTAACAGATCAGTTACAGACATTCCTTATTTAAAACATTTTATTAATTAATCCATTAACAATTTAAAGAAACACTACAATTAAATCAAACATTGCCAGTTAACCATTGTGTTTAAAACCTGAACACTTAAAGCATATTTCAAGATAAATTTTGTTTCCATCTGATTAAACATAAATACTTTATCTCCCCATCTGATACAACTTACACTGGCCAGAACTAAATATCTAAAAATACCAACTCCCACAGCATACACTTCATAGGAATGAAGTGGAATCATATTTTCATACTTCATATTTTGCATATCTGGCAAATGTTCCTGTATTCTCACTTAGCTTTTCTGTTAGTCTGACCTGTATACCATTTGGGTTCAACACAATTACAATATACTCCATAAACCATACATAGCTTCTGGCAATCATAATAATTTCTAATTTTTAATACTTTACCATGAATATTTACTTTAGTACATTCTTTTACATGTTTGCAAATATTACATCTATTACATTCATATATACCATAACTAACATACCTGATAAAAGGAGGAATTTTAAATGACAAATATTCACATATATTTAAGGCTCTCCTATAGGAAAATATGACTTATTGGTAAAACTGCTCTCAAATAATGATCTGTAAGGAGACTATTCCAGTTTTCATCACTGTACCCACAAACATATTCAGAAATGCATAATACTTAATAACACTGAAGGATTTTTCAGCATTCTCTTCATAGCTTTTTCTTTGTCTCAAAAGTAGATTTACGGGGGAAGAATTTTATTTAACACATTAGCTTCTTTATTCATGGATGGTGACAATAATCTCCAAACTAACTCATACCCTTTCCTCACAAAATCTCAAAATTCTGTAGTGTTATGTTTTAATTGTAAAAATTCACCACATAGTAAAGACTTGGACAAATGAGGAGGAAGCCCACTGTGGTGTGTAAAATTGGTATTTGCTGATATTTTTTTTCTATATATAAACAGCATTTATTCTTGCTCCCAACATCACCAAATGATTAAAATCTAAGAATTCCACTGAACTATATTCAATAATATATACACATTTAATCCCCATCATTTTTAATTTATCCACAAACTTTAATTTTCTCTGTCCAACAATCCTCGCTCTCCAACCAGTCCTTTGTGCCCCTGCCCAAGTAGCTGACACACATAATCTTTGAGATTTGATTTATCCAGAAGCACACACACACACACACACCTGGGAAAGGCTAACACAAATTTATTAGCTATGTCCCTTTTTGCCCAGACTGTAAAGTAGTTTTTGTTGCCACCAGTCAATACTTAGCAGCTACTTTAAAGCCCATAGCAAAGGGTGTCCAATCTTACTGTGTAATGTTACTATTAATCTAAATGGAAGTTTGGCCAAGAGCAAGGCTGTTAGGAGTGGCCTGCACAGTGTCACCAAATAGATATGCAAGTACCCTAAGAGCTTAAACATGTCTTATAAATATCAGCCAAAATGAAAGATTTAAATATATTTAATAATACATAATAAAAGAACATGAAAATACTCAGTAAACAATCACAGTTACATCAGAGTTCATAACCACAAAAAATATTTAAACAACATTGCAGGACAGTTTCAAATAAATAAAGAAAATGACTAAGTTATACTTCACTATATTCCTAACTCTATCTAAGAGAAATTATTGTACCCTAGACTTACTTACTCATAGCAAGGCAAGACAGATGTGGTGAGTGGGTTTTCCAGCTGATGTTGTCAGGTCAAAGACAAATACAGAAAATGTCCAGTCTCTCTGTCAGAGAGTTCTTAAATTATTATTTCAAGAATTACTGCTGGGATACTAGCAGCATGACATCACTTCTTGTTATCTGACTATCCCAGGTAAAAATCCCAAATGCAGCTGGTAGCATTTAGCATCTACCTGTGAAAACACGTAGACCTTAGATCTTTTTGCAAATGGTGGAAGTTGTAAAAAAAATTTAAATTCCTCCACATTTAAAGACACTACAAAAAACTTCTAATACTAGACATTATGTCTCCTGTTGTACCGAAACTGAAAGATAACATCTTTTTTATTACATGGTTATAAATAATTTATTTTCAATTATTTTTTCTGAAGTTTTGCAAGTTAACCTTCTATGTGCTAGTTCCCACTGTTAAAACATATACGTTTACACAGTTACAATAGTTTATATGCATTTCTGTTCTTTTCTAGCAGGGTACACTGTGGATACATCTTTAGCTGAGTACTCTACAACATATCTCTTCAGCACGTCTATACAAACCATCTTATATGACATACAATTCTAATATATTTGTAACACAAGCATATGAATCATGTTGGTATTCACAAATGACAAATAACCATTTACAAAATTCCAGACAGCTATACTGGCAGTATCTCCCTCTGCACACTTCTATATAAATCATATTAATATTGACAAATGACATATAATTATTTACAAAATTCCAGATAGCTAGGGTGACAATATTTTCTTTTGTGACACTCCCATTTTACTCCGCTTGCATAAAATAATAACTCATCACTATTTTGAACATATTCTACCACCTGCTCCCGAAAAAACTTCTCCATCAACATAAATACTTTCTCAAATTCAATCATGAAACATTTGCATATGCAGTGGCAAATAGCACCCCCATCACAGTTCCCTTCTGAACAAACCGACTACTGTTAAGCATACAAACACTGGGCCAGCTTCCTAAAGACCTGCTCTCAGTGTAAGTGACTTACTCGGCTGTAATACTCTCCTTTTTATCTTTCATCTTCCTGTTCATTCCCACTATCTTCTTTCTGGAAAACTTTATACTTGTTTTGTGATACTACCCTCCCCCTCTTACCTCCATACCCTTTTCATTTAATAGCTTGTTTTTTATTAAATACCTCCAACACTTCATTAGTTTCCTATTTCACTCTGCTGCTCTTTCGTTTATACTTCTATTTTCACACACAGGAATCCTCTATTCTTTGATCTCTGCCTTTATCTTCTACATGCTCTTATTTGTAACATTCTAATATCATTAAACGTATATAAAGAATCCATAAGAGTATTCTATATTTTTTCCATATCATACTTTTTTCATTACATATGTATCATTACAATTCCACAACTAACTCCTGACAAAATTTCATTGAGTAGCACGTATACTTTTTTCTCCACAGTATAAACATTTAAGTTAATTACAGTTATTGCTGTGATGATTTTTGAACCCCATTTTAAAGCTACTCTTTGCTGACAATAATAAAAGACTGGTACTGTGTCCATTTCCAGGAAAACCAATGCTAGACAATGCAGTACTTGTTTTACTAAAGTCTTGGTGACTGACTATGCTTGAAATAGGATTCAGTTTGATTGTTTTTTAGATTCTGACACTTTTACCTGTATTAGTCCCATAATCTGACAGACTTACCACTTACTTTTAATGTTACTTCTCCTCATGTTACTATAGGTACATGTAGTTCCATAGGCAAAACATACACATTGTTTCTTTAAATTTTCTTTTATACTGCCTTCCCAGGATTTAGAAAACATTTTTTTTTATTCTCATTCATTTCCCCCAAACTTACTATCATTCAACAGTACAGTATATTTCACTATTTCCAACCACCCCACCATTGCTACAGTTTTTGTGCTTTATTCTATTTGCCTGGCACATCTTTTCCTTCTTCCACCTCCAACTCACACATTTGAGATGCCATACAAAAGTGTCTTTCAATAGAAACATTTCCATATTTCCCCATTTACAACCTCTGTGTTCTCTTTTTGTCTTGTGACTCCTCTATTACTGGTTCAGCTCAATCTCTTCCATTATGAATCCTGACACCATCAGTACTTGTATCATGACTGTAATCTTCTCCATTTGCTGCATCATTTATTAATTTTCCTCCTTCATGACTCTGAAATGGTTCCTATTCTTAATGAAACACACAGGAGAATGTTCCTTTGTCCTGGCTCAGTTTCCCCTCAGCCAAAGTGTTCCTTTTTCCTGGCACAGTTTCCCCTCAGCCACCACAGATAATACCACATAATTTTTCTTGTTAACACCTAAGATTTTACTATAGGTATAATTCGATCTACCTGGTCTTCAAATGATATAGATAATAAAGCTAGTACAGCAGAGGTTTAATTTTCACTTGTATTGCCTGTAAACTGGATTAATAAATTGACTTAGATTCCTAGAGGACAATCATGCAGGGGCAGGATTAGATACCACTGGGGCTGTTTTTGCTATCCAGAGAGTATAAGGTGCTTCGTTGAACTTTAAACACTGGAAGAATCAAAAACATAGAAATACCAAATTCTATTGGAGAAGCCCTGAGACTGAGTGTGATGTCATGAGTATCATGATGAAGTTCATGCTAGAAGTGATAACTGAGTAACAAATTGTATGCCAAAGCAGAATAAATAAGAAAATGTCCCCTCCTCTTCCCCACAGTTGTTAATAGTGCTCCGTGGACCAGTAATCAGGATTTTGTATTTTGCTTGGCATCTGTCAAAGGGTAGATGATCCCTACCCTGTTAGGTAGACTAGGAACAATAGTAGGTGTCTTTCAGAATGGGTTAAACATCATGGAGATAATATCAAGATACCTGTGGTCAACATTAAATATGGTCCACAATAAATTAAATCAAAAAGATAGGATTAAAGAACCTTTATACATATATATATATATATATATATATATATATATATATATATATATACATATATATGTGTGTGTGTGTGTGTGTGTGTGTGTGTAGAAGGACTCTTCATAGCTGAATGTTTGAAATAGTAAACTTTTTTAATCGGGCACAAGCCCCTGAATAGTCAGTTGATTGCAGTGTGCTGGCATTGCTTTGTGCAAGATTGGGGTACAATGGGGATTAGGAATTTACCCTTTTCCCACTTATATGATCTCAGAGTTGGTATATATGTCACAAGGGGTGCGAGAGACACAGACCCCAACATGAGGGTGCAGGGGACCTGCATCCTTCAAAAAATATAGTTTTATTTTTAGATATCTTGAGTTTCAATTTTTTTAGATTGAAATTTTTACATTCAATATTGTAAGTATTCAACTATATGTATTACTATATATATATATATATATATATATATATATATATATATATATATATATATATATCTATTTAAAGATACTATGTATGTTAGTGTTGGAGAGGAAGGTCAAGAGGAATATGAGGACTGACACCATATTTCAAGTAAAAACATAATGAAGCCAATAATGATCAGAATGTTCTACAACACTGGAAAAAGTATATTGCACAAATGAGTTTGTTGAACAGTAGTGGATACCTGGAATTACTTTTATATAAAAACTGCATAAATGAAAAGTAAGTATACCTGACAATACCAGCACAGGTAGATGAAACAGCTAGTGATGCCATACCCCTGGTGAGGGATTGAAAACATGGGTAAGAATGAACAGGCTAAGCCATAGTGCTGTGTGGCTATCTGGTTCCATTCCAGTTTTGTGAACAGTGCAAGATTTTGTACATTTGGCCTTTCTGTACCTGCAACTCCTATGGTGTAATCATTTGTTTGAATTAAAAATATTGTGACAAAATAAACTCCAATATATGCACTCATTCAAACTAAATGCCAGCCTTTCCCACAAAGTACTTACATGTTATTTGTTTTACTCTATACTCATGCACAAGCCCCTTTTTAAGTTTCAAGCCAAATTTGTAGCAGAACATCTACTTGCAATAGTATTCTGAGTGCCCAATTGCCTCAGGCAAAACAGTGATGTAATGAGGAATGAATGCACACAGTGAAACTAGAACATCTTAGCTTTAAGCCAGAGTTTCATCAAACCATCATTTATACTGTATGTTGCAAATGTTTTTCAGTTATACGAGTTACTGACCTCAGTAGTGAATAACACCATTTCTCAGCTGATCAATTACTGCATATTACACATGCTGACAGGAAGGAGAGTATCCTTTCCATGTTCAGTTTTAGACAACAAAATTTGCATCCAAAAAATCCTTTATATAAACATTACTAAAATTAACTTGGGTTATAGTGGGGGAAGATGGGGGGGGGGGCAAGGAGGGAAGAGATGTGGTTTGCTCTGCGGACTATGCAGTTTCCTCTAGCTGTGCCTCAGATGCTGCATAGTAACCTTTAGTAAGGGCAGTTTAAATGCTATGTTTTGTTTATGATCTTTGACAACGTCACACATTTTGAAAGCTGTGGTTGATCTAATTTCACAGGTGAAAGATAAAAACTTCACACAGCTCCTTCTTCCAGCACTAACACACAAAAGCCTGTTAACTAGACAGTGTCATATGAAGATTTGTAGATTGAAGCACTAATAAAATATTTTACGCATATAACATATATGCAATGGCATAGTAACACAACTTACTAGTGGGTATCCTGGGGTAGGCTTGTCTCATTCCCATCTCCCTCTGTCCTCTGATGTCTCCATCCTCGGCCTACTGCTGACCCACTTAATCGTCATCTACTAGTCTAACAGGGGTGCCAGCACAGCACACAGCAGCTCATTTTCTGTGCCAACTTGCTGACTAAAACATAATTAGATGAACGTGTTTTAGACTGGTCTGCCTAAAACAGTACTCTCTTGTTCCTACAGAAGACATTTTTAGGATAATGTTTATAAATTATATTCTTATACAGTGCCACTATCTTCTTCTTACCCCTGCCCATCCAGTATCCTTCTTCACCAGCAGTAAAGATGACTCCACTAATATAGTGCATTGTTTCACTGCTTCACCTGTTTACAACTAGTTTTTGTCCTAAATAAAAGTTACACATTTAACACCATAGTCCTTGTATATTGAATTTACTTTAATGTCCATTTAAACATTCTTTTTATCATTTTCTTACCTTCCCCAGCAGTTTGCACAAAACGTTTTTGCTCTGAAAATCATTTTAAATACTCTTTCTCTTTCTGTGTGCAGTGGAACAAGAAAATTGTAATTAAAACGTGTCTTACATAAAGAAGTTGAAAACTTGATGAGGCTTTAACATCCAAAGGTAATGAGTCTTATCATATTGCAAGTCTGGATTAAAATAAGGTTTTCCTGCATTTCACCTCTCACCACCTTTGAAGAAGACTTTTTGTTACATTGGTGCTTTGACAATACCCTTCTTGGTCACCATCTTGGTTGAAAGTTTTGGTTGAAAGTTTACCAGCGGAATCTCACCTTGTCTTCACACTGCCTAAAATGTCCACCAACACACTCACAGTATGGGGTCACTGTTGTTTCTTATTCTGAAACAGATTTAACAGATTTGAAAACTTCCTGTGTACTACCGAGTTTGTTAAGTATACACTACTCTCTACTATATTTCTAATGCCTTCATATATCTTTAAATCTACTAAATTAACTCTTCTCCTAGGCCTCTTTCCTGCTATCTTCATTTATGACTTCCTTTAGCTATTCCTCTAAATTAGTCTTTTTTCAGGAATTAAATAACTTATGTTTTCATTACCATTAGTTAGCTTTGTTATTTCCTTCTTCTTTGTGACACCAGGGAGTCCTCTCACCAGAGCAGCAGTGAAATTCTCCAGTGAACAGCCAGATTTCTGTTATTGTAATTCCTTCGGCCCGTCATAAGATCTTCCAGCTAAACAAATGACAATTATAGTTTTAACAGAAACTAAAGTTCTTCAATGCTTCCTCTCATTCTGCCAAAATGGTTCCCAATGGATCCATGTCTTAAGGAAAAAAAAAGAGAAGAGGGAGTCACAAAAAAATATTTTTAAAACATAAAACAAGTGTTAAAGATTTTTAAAAAATAGGTGATGAAGGCCGATCCCACCTTGACTAGACTTGTTATATACAATACTTCTTTGCACAGGGTTGATAGGGGCAAATTTAAATCAGTAGAGATTTTTCTTTTAGAACTGGCAGTTTTTGAGTGCCTATATTAACTTTGTGCAAATGGGTATTGTATGTAACAACTATAGTCAGCGTGGGATGGACTCTGACACCCTTCTGTAATATATCTGCTTGCTGATCTGAGCCATATGTAAAAGAACACGTTCTTTCTGAAGGAGGCACAAAAAGGTTTCCACGCATACACAGGCATCTTAGGTTTACTCTTGCAATATCGCTACCTTGTCACCAAAGATATTGCCTAAGGTGGGCAGAATAGAGGCAGAAAATGCAACACCATCTAATGTGGCATTACCATGTAACCTTGAACACAGCTAAATTCAGTCAAAAACCCGCAAAACTAATGGACAGCTGCAGACAGTGAAGAATTGTCTGCATTCATTTTTTGTCTTTGATGAAAAAAATAACATAATTTGCATATATAACCAAAACAGACAGGATAATGTTATTACTGAGTGCCCAGAATGCAAGGGAGGCAGAATGCTTAGCCAAGTATAAATGTCCATTTATAACTGAAGAAAAGAACATCTTAAATAGATACCTTTGCTTAATTCCCCTGTGCATCTGTATGGAAAGAGCAAACCAACAATCATCCAAGTGGGGCAATACTGATTAAGCTGTACAACAACTGGAACTTTTCAGGTGTACAAAGATTGTTTCCGCAAGTGCCAACACTGCAACGTAATTCTGCTGAAAACTACTTCACTGCTAATAGAATTTGCACTTTTCTCATTGCTATGCAATCATGGAGTTGGTATATAATAGCCTGGGAGTGTGGGGGAATGAATGGCTATTTCTCTGAAAAAAACAATCATACATGCATCATCACTGCATTGCTTACATAGGCTTTACATAGATTGGCCATACTGAAATTCAGTACTTTTCAGTTCAGGTTGAGAAACTTATAAAACCCCTGTATTGTCACTAAAGATGTAAAATGAGTGGATCATTGGTTAACAGCTATGATGCTACCTGCTATATACACAATGGCAGATACTTGGGAGACCAGAATGAATATGCACTAGTTCATTGCATTTATTTTCCCAACCAGCTGCAAACACAAGACTATCATAAAGATATGAGCTTCCTGTCAGATCACAGTTAGCTTAACGCTGCCCATTGCATTATGGGAAACCCCATTTAGGTTTACATAAATGCATTCAATCTAACACTGATCATACTGATTATCATGGTGATCTGGCATCAACACATCTGCCCTCCCTTGTAATAGGAATCTGCTGCCATTTTAAGTTTAATACATCAAGCACATTTATTTGTGGTAATATCTGCATGCACATATTTTTCATTTTGAAAACATGCCATATAAAAACGCAATTGGCATTATTTTATATCAATGTACATGT
Organism: Protopterus annectens; assembly: GCF_019279795.1. Taxonomy (NCBI): domain Eukaryota; kingdom Metazoa; phylum Chordata; order Ceratodontiformes; family Protopteridae; genus Protopterus; species Protopterus annectens. The sequence continues at coordinate 400,936,083 of NC_056750.1, read as the reverse complement.
TTCACAACACAGAACCTTTACACCATCTATGCATACTTTTATGTTAGCAGTTATTTTATTCCTTACCTGTTTCAGGAACCATTACAGTTCTCAAAACCTCACTGCATGCCTTATCTCAGACCCTTCTAAAGTAACTCTTATAAGGTTGTGGACGTGAGAAGTTTGTTTCCACAGGAAGTCAATACTGCTGAATATGTTTCTTTCAGCTACATTGTGGCCAGTCTAGTCTAACAATTATTTGTTTGGTTTAGATATCCCAGGAATGGCCTGGATGTACCTCTGACTTCTTCTTACCACACCACCATCAATGCTCTGGATCAAATAAGATCCTGGCTCTGTGGATTTGGTAATGGTCGCACCTGCTGCCTCCCATCTCTTTTCCTCTTTTAGTTTGAGACAAACTACTGGACTGGAGTTTTAGTCAGGCAAAGGAATGAACTGAGATCCTTTTGTTATAAACAGTATTTGTATGCAAATTTAGCCCTTTGGTAATTTGTTTGACAGCCTTTGGCAGCAATTTGGTAGAGACCTCACAACTATCCTTATTTTGGAGGAACATTCCTATTTTCAGGCCTGATTTACCCCTGCACAGGATGTCATTATTTTTGGGAGCATGTCTCTATTTTCAGATTTGATTTACCCTTTCACATAATTTTCTGAATCCCCCCCATTGCATGTGATTTTTAAGCTGTCTAGTTCACAGAAATCCTCGCTACATGACAAGCATACTAGTGGCAACAATAATTAAAAAAAACAAAACACGCATCTTACATCTCCTTTTTTTCTGGAAGCAAAACTATGTGACTTTGTCTGATAGAATTTTGCAAAGCAGTTCATTAAAGTCTACAAATTTTACACTTTCTCTTTCATAATGTGATTATATTTTTCATCATTTCTGTCACTCTCTGTTTTTAAAATGTATTTCAGCGTAGAATCCCACATTCCCAGTTGAAGTGGGAAGATGTGCTATCTGTATTTAAATGCTATGCTAATTAGATTACCAGATTTTTAACTGAAAGTATTAGCTTTCCAAGGGCCCTTGTTCCTATTTTCAATGTCTGCAGGTTGGGCGGTATGATTTTGTTTCAAGTAATGGAGTAGTAGTTTGAATGTGGCAGCCTAGCATTATTTGTGTGGGATAACAAAGGGTTCTCTTTACCATTTCTTCTGCTCTGTCAGCAGCACTGTTTGCTTGAGTGTAATGTGGATTTGGCATTTTATGGACAAATCCATATTGATGTATGAAGTTCTAAACCTCCGTAGGTATGACCTGAGACCCATTGTTAGTCACAAGTTTGACAGGAATTCCCCGTTATGAGAAAATTGTTTTAACTTGAAAAATTACCCATTGGCTGTTTGTTGTAGGTACAGTGACTATCTAACATACCTCTTGAGCAGTAATTACTACTAAGTCATGTTTACAGTGTGTTCATACAAGTCTTCCACAATTCTTTGCCATGGTTAAGCTGGAAAGGGAGGCACAAACAATGGTTCTTTCTCTTGAGTTGGTTTGTGTACAGTGCAAAACTGACACAGACAGAACTTTGTTTACATCAGCAATGATGTTTGGGCACCACATAGACTCTCTCCCTCCCTCTGTGTGGTCCATCCTTGATGCCCTTCACTGGCTTTGCTTTAGAACTTCTGTAGTTTGTGAAGTTGGTACCACAGACCAAGCCTGGTAAAACAAGAGGCCCTTGTTCTCTGCCAAACAAGCAATCACAATGAGGTATTTGTACAATGAATAAAATGTCTGTGCTGTCTGTGCCCATTTACTCATTCACCCAAAACAAACATAGCCAATTTTAGTCTGCATGGCTGCATTTTGCTTAATTGCTTCTCTGAAGATACCCATCATGTGATAATCATTCTCTGAAGATACTCATCATGTGATAATCATTCTCTGAAGATACCCATCATGTGATAATCACTAGTCTGATAGACATTATGATTTGTACTTTTGTTATTACACTTCTTTATCATCTGATTAAAATACTTCAGTCACTGGATTTATAGATATGGTACCTGCTATAACTAGTTGTTTTCCTGGAGCATGAGTTGCTATTGCGTAAGCCTCATCAATGATCATTAACATCTTGGATGTGTACCCAAGTCATATGAGTTTATCAGTGGTTTATCATCTATTTGTAGGTGAAAACTGTCCAGGTCCAACTGGTAACAAAAAAGCACTTGCATGCCATACACTTGCTAGGCATTCCTTTTTAATCTAAAAATAATTTCCTCTTAGTCTCTGCTAATGTTGTATAACAAAAAGAGGCATTATTTTGCCATCAATCTGTTGTAGTAAAGCTGTCCCCATACCATAATTGCTATGTTTTTCTCTAACTACAGTCAGTTTAGTGACATTGTAGTAGGCAAGTACTAATGAGGACACTAACTTAACCCTTTGGAAAGCTTGCCCTGAGGCACCACCCCATGTCTATACTACAGTTCTCTCTCTGTTTACCAGTTCTGTTAGTAGATGAAGTACTATTAGACATGAAAAGAATTTGACGAGATAGTGTGCCATACCAAGCACTTGTAAACTGTAACTTGGATATGGTAACTCAGTCACAACATTTAATTTACTTCGACCGAGTCCAGTGTCATGTCTAATGATGCAGTATCTGAAACACCGGATTTCATTCATTCCAATCAGCACTTTCCCTGTCTGAGAATGATCCCCGACTCTTTAGACGCCTGAAACAGCCTGTAGCTGCTTATCCTGCTTCTTTTTATCAGGACTAAATGCTAAGGTGTCATTTTCATGACCACAGTACTATTATTATTATATATGTGGAGTGTATTTCATGCTGAAAGATTTTAGTGCTGAAGTAATTTCAGAAGTTCATTTTTGAACTAGATGCTTCCAAATGAAGTGGCAAACATTGTCAGGTCTTAATGCTTGAAACAAGCGACATTTGCTGAAGTGATGCTTATCTTCCAGCACAGGCAGGATAGCCCTCTCCCTCTTGTCCGTGTCATTCAGACACGTTCAGTCAACCATTTCTCACTTTCCCATTTTTCTTTATTACTGACACCACAGGAACACATCAATCTGTAGATTCTGTAATCCTTCCAATTACCTCAAGAGACTGCATTCATTTCAGCTCACTCTCTGCCTTAGAAAGGATGAGGACCAGTACCATCCGTGTTGTAATGACAACATAAGGGACTGTATATGATTTCAGGTAAATCTTTATGGTACACATTGAAGGAGTCCAACACCACTAAACAGATGAGCACTTATTTCTTAAGTTTTGGAAATTAAACCCACTTCACTAGCAATGGCTGTACTCATCAGATTATACAACTAAGGACACAACAGCACAGATCCAAAAGGCATATGTGTGCCCTTCCCACTCAGCCTTGTCTAAGAACGTCTGTATACATTTCAGCTTCCAACCTCAGCTGCATACCTCTGTTTTTCCCTTGACCACCTGCAGACATTTTGGTTTGATTCTGTACGTACCAAGTGACATTACAGTTAAGTGGAGTACCATGAAATGGAACTCTTTGTTCATTTAGGTCTGTCTACTTACTCAGAATCTGAAAAGAAAATGTTATTGTATTTTACTCTGTTTTCTGTTTTAGCTCCTGTTGCTAACTCTTTGACTACCTTGGTGTTATAAACAACAGTAACATGACTCATTTTATTACATATTTGGCACTTTCACTTCATGTCAAGCACAGCTCTGGTTCATTACACGCACCTTGCAGTCATTATTTCATCACTTGCACCTCTGCATTAGCATTGCCATGCTTCCCCCCGCTTATTGTATGTTTTTTACTTAAACTCTAACTCACTGCTTTTACTTACACTTTGCATTTTCATTTTTTTCAGACTGAACAAGCAAGCTATATAGTTTATGGCAGCATCATTAAATGCAGTCTAAGGTATTGACTAGCATTTCTATGGTATTACATTGGGATGAAATGGTTAGGCTTAAAATGACCTCCGGGTCGATAGTCTAGTAATCTCCTATCATCCTATGATCCCATGATTTGCTCATTTTAGTACCACCAAACACAAGAGTACTCTGTCAGTTCATACAAATGTCTCACAAATGCTTCTGCAGACTCACCCCTTTACGGACACATTTATAGACACGTGCTATTTCATGTATAATAATTCCATTAGCGGTTGGCACACAGGGTTACGGCTAGGAGCTATAATTCTAGCGGTACATTTGATTCCCACAGCCCTTATTTGCCTACTGTGTGACCTTGAGCAAGTCACTTAACCCAATATTTTTACTGGTTGCCCCTGAAAAGGGACTGTATATCAAGTGGGCTAACTGGTTAACAAATAAATATTACAGGGGTTGGATGATGGCATAATGGTTAAGGTGTTTACCTCACAGACACAAGGTACAGGGTTTGATTCTCACCTTTGATGGTAAATTGTTTAAGTTTAAAATGGCCTGCAAGGGCAGCTAGCCTAGTGCTTACCTATAAATAATGTTACAAAATCATCTAGCTTTGCTCTCACTGTGTCATACGGTAATGTTTGCCACTCAGCAAACACAAAAGCTCCAAAGTAGGCTCAACTTCTCTGCCCATAACATAAAATAAGGCATTAACCTGAAACTCATTGTTTTTCTTGTCTAACTTTGTTGCCGTTCTGTACTGTGCAAACCTGTACTTCCATACTGATCATACTGAGGGTTCTGCATATTTAAAGGGCTTTTGGCTGAATGAATTTTGTCATTTCAATGTCATTTTTCTTTTACATTTTTTTCTTACTGGTTAGCAACAATAATACCATGTCAAAACATTATTAACATCATTGGTGGGGCTTTCCATGGCATTATAGTGCAGTATCTCATCAATCTAAATGTTTGGCAGTTAAGTCACTTTAGCACCACCTTATTTTAATTCATGATTAAAAGCATCTCATTCTGGCACTGTGTCTTGCTCTGTGTTATATTTAAGTCACAAAACACCTGGATGACCAGAAGTATTGTATATCAGTTCATTGCATTCATTTTAAATACCAGTTACAAGCATAAGTATAGTGCAGAAGCATGCATATCTTATCAGGATCGCAGTTTAACACTGCCCAATGCACAGTGGGAAGACACTTTGGGTTAACATGCATGCTGTCACTCCAACAGCAATTTCCAAAAAAGGGTTGACATATATTTCATGCTGTCCTGCACACCAAAGTGCTGTTATTTAAGGAGATTATCCACCTTCTTACTGTTGACTTCCATGTGAGTTTTATATAAGGAGGAATGGTGAGAGCTCTCATCTTCTACATTAAGCTTCTTAAGTCATCTCCGTGATGGATGCCTGTCAGAACTATGAAATAAAGATGGAGCTTCTATATAATCATGACAAAACCTATGTTTAAAGGACACCTGCCACTCATACCAGCAAGAAAAATATGGTCTTATGTCTCTGTCTTGTTGACACGATTGTGACCTATAATCTTGAAACCTGTTCGAAATGCTCCCTGTTCAACTGATGGATATGGATTCCACCCTTCATAACACTAGCATTTAAACTGAAAACTCTCCAAATGAGCTGATAGTCCAAAAATGTACTTGGACATCCCTGTAGCCCAACTCATTTAAAGAAAACACATTATTATAAAATAAGTTAAAGCTCATGGATATACTATCGTCAAATTACACACCTTAGAAAGTAATTAAAACTCCCTAACAGTACGACTATTTTTATCTTGATGGAGGTGTGAATCAAACCCCCCCCCCACCAACATACACATACACAATAGGACACAATAGGTAGATTTACCACAGCAGAAAAAGTTTTTCTAACAAAGAAAGGAAGCATACATTATCAGGAGGTGCAAAACAAATTGCAATAGCCATAGATCTAAAACTATACAATGTCTGATAATGGTAGCTACAGTTATAAGGAAGTTACAATCCAACACAGAGGCTAAACTTGAACCGCATTCATCATCCAATGACAAGATCACTATAACTTCATAGCTTCAACCTGTGCACTTCTTTTAGAAGAAATATACCTAACATATAGTAAACAAACCACACCCAAAGGTAAATGTTGACACAAATGAGGCAAATATGCATCATTACTCAGTCATGATACTGTGATCCTGTCCAGTGTACCCAATAGTTAGGTATTGAAGACACTTCAGCACCTTATGGCATTGAGTTTGACTGGAGTCCCTCCTCTTCTTAAGATCTTCATCAGAACTACCGCTATCATACTGCCTACCATGCCCTGTAAATCTGCAGTAGTAGTACTTGTTTCCATTTGCATTTCAGGAAAAGGTGGTGGGGACATAGTAAGCTGACTGCCTCTAGTAGGTCAGACCTAAAATCAGCAGTTGGGGGGTATACTATTCAGGCACTAGAGCTAGCAAACTAATATCATCAGAAACACGTTTAGGATGAGATGGCTTAGTAAGAACTGGTGGTGGAGAACTGGTAAATGAAGAAGAGATGCAGAATGAGGTCATGTGACCCAAAAATGATAAAAGGCATGACAGTGCATAAAGGCTGTGCCACAGGCTTAAGCTACATGGACTCACTCACTGCACTGTGGACAGTACTTTACTTGACAGTCTGAAATAAGGCAAGTTGGTTCAGCACACAAATAGTGTACTTCTGCCTGAAAGGCATACTGAAGGGTGACCCTAGAGTTATAAAAGGTTACAGTATTTGTTAAGGTAGTTAGCAACTGGCTTGTTTAATACCATTCCATACTTTCCAGCCCATGGTTAAATGCGCAGAGAATCAGCCAAGTTCTTAACTTCATATAAAGAAGCACAATGTTCAGACAGATAGCAGTGAATGTCCTCTATACCCAGCACATCTGTATGATTCTAGAAATGCATTTCTTTTGGGAGGGGGATAAACTCAAGTCTGGCACAATAAAATCACACCAGTGAACTTTCAATTGTTTGGGAATAAATAACTTCAAGAATTTAGATAACTGGTCATCAGTCTTGAAATTAATGTCCATGAAAGAGTCAGTTCTACAATGAATAACTGACCTGAGTTGGGAAAAGGAAAATTCTGATGGACAAATTTGGGAGCCCCAAATAAAGTACATGTGCAGGTCACCTGCAGATTTCTGAAGTAGGCAGGAGTCAGTGCAATTCTTTTGTAGAGCAGCACTCTGTTGAAACCTCTCTTCTTTATGAAAATGGCTTAATAAAGCTGCAGCAGCATATAGGGCTGAGAGTATAGGACTGTGGTAATAAACCAAAAATTGATGTGTCCAGTTTTTCTCATACTGTAAGAGTAGCTGATTGCACACATGCTGCTCAGGAGAAAATTGTGGAACAGCACTCAATAGTCCAGTAGCAGCCTGCAAAGTTAAAGTTGAAGGCACCTAATTCCTTCCTGGGTATGGTTATTTGCAAAGAAGCTGTTATCTTGTATTATTTGGTCGCAATCTCTCCTAGATACACTCTGTCAGATACCTGCAACCTAGAAACCAACAGAGATGCTGATAATGAAGCAGACTGACAAGAATGCAGCTCTCAGATACCTGCAACCTAGAAACCAACACAGACGCCGATAATGAAGCAGACTGACAAGAACGCAGCTCTCAGATACCTGCAACCTAGAAACCAACACAGACGCTGATAATGAAGCAGACTGACAAGAATGCAGCTCTCAGATACCTGCAACCTAGAAACCAACACAGATGCTGATAATGAAGCAGACTGACAAGAATGCAGCTCTCAGATACCTGCAACCTAGAAACCAACACAGACGCTGATAATGAAGCAGACTGACAAGAATGCAGCTCTCAGATACCTGCAACTTAGAAACCAACACAGATGCTGATAATGAAGCAGACTGACAAGAATGCAGCTCTCAGATGCCTGCAACCTAGAAACCAACACAGACGCTGATAATGAAGCAGACTGACAAGAATGCAGCTCTCAGATACCTGCAACCTAGAAACCAACACAGACGCTGATAATGAAGCAGACTGACAAGAATGCAGCTCTCAGATACCTGCAACCTAGAAACCAACACAGACACTGATAATGAAGCAGACTGACAAAAATGCAGCTCTCAGATACCTGCAACCTAGAAACCAACACAGACACTGATAATGAAGCAGACTGACAAGAATGCAGCTCTCAGATGCCTGCAACCTAGAAACCAACACAGACACCGATAATGAAGCAGACTGACAAGAATGCAGCTCTCAGATACCTGCAACCTAGAAACCAACACAGACGCTGATAATGAAGCAGACTGACAAGAATGCAGCTCTCAGATACCTGCAACCTAGAAACGAACACAGACGCTGATAATGAAGCAGACTGACAAGAATGCAGCTCTCAGATACCTGCAACCTAGAAACCAACACAGACACTGATAATGAAGCAGACTGACAAGAATGCAGCTCTCATATACCTGCAACCTAGAAACCAACACAGACACTGATAATGAAGCAGACTGACAAGAATGCAGCTCTCATATACCTGCAACCTAGAAACCAACACAGACGCTGATAATGAAGCAGACTGACAAGAATGCAGCTCTCAGATACCTGCAACCTAGAAACCAACACAGACACTGATAATGAAGCAGACTGACAAGAATGCAGCTCTCAGATACCTGCAACCTAGAAACCAACACAGATACTGATAATGAAGCAGACTGACAAGAATGCAGCTCTCAGATACCTGCAACCTAGAAACCAACACAGACACTGATAATGAAGCAGACTGACAAGAATGCAGCTTATTTTCATTCAGTAAAAGGTGATTTTCAATAGTAGAAACACAACATCCCTTTGTAGCCTCCATCACACACAGAATCTCTCACAGGAAGGGGGAGGGTCTAGGGCAGGTAGCAAAAGTTATATATCCCAGGGTGGACTAACCTGTTTGTTTGAAGAGGTGAAGTAAGCAACTGTAGCTGTGAGGTTTGTCTGTTTGACCTGGCTAGAACTGTAGGTGAAGCTTACAGAGGAAAGATACAGGTAGGAACAATAGCAGTCTTAGAGCCTAATGGAATTCTTTTGCTATTTTTGGTGGAGTTATAGTGCATATAAACCAATTAAGAAAGTAGTTAATTGCTCCATGTTGCTTTAGGAGGGTAGTATCCTAGAACACTTGTGGTACAGTACTTGCCAAAAAAACCCCCCCGAAAACAAAACAATAATAAATAATTGAACTCATGCAGGTGTGACTCTTACATGAAGGAGATTCATTGTGGCTGTATTGGTAATGAATTAACACTTAATTTTCGTCTCAAGGGTAACTGCTAGGCCTATAGACATGCTGCAGTAAAGTTAACTTGGTTTATTTTTTGTGGCAGTTTTAAGGAACTTGTTCATTGGTGCATTTATTCAGTTTATGTGTGTATTTAAGGGTTCAGTTTCAGTCATTGCTGTTTATTAAGGTGGTATGATGTATGCATAATATGTAAAATCAGCAGTTTGCTATGTGCTGTAAGCAGGCTTTGAATTGTATAAACATATAAAACAATGGCTGTACTAAATGAGTGCTCTTATTTACTTGTATGATTAACATGAATAAGTTGCGTATTTCCAAATAAACTGCTAACATGCATACAGTTCTGAATGCTAAAATGATAACTATAGTGGTAATGTGCATTCCTCAAGCATCTTTGATACATAACATTATCATGGCACGTGTCATAAGCAGTATGTCATTAATGGCATTAGTAGTGCTACTGTTATGCTAGCAGAGGTTTTAATCATCATGTGTATTTGGTGATATTGTCAATAATATTGTTAATTTAAAAAAACAAAGCAATGAAAGCAGTTTTACATGTAAAACAATGGTTCAACTTCTTGTACTGGCAGATGCCCTAAGCTTTCCATGCTGGAAACATGATTACTATCGTGAGGTGGGCAAAAGGGCTACAGCAGTGAACAGTGAACTATGAAAGTGCAGCCTTATGAATCAAACTAAGGAAGCAAATACTGAAAATAAGTGGATTCAGGCAAGCAGGTCTTTCCTGGGCCAAACACACATGGACATGTATAAAAGCACCTAAATATATAAAAATGCAATTAAATAAGAGCAAATTACAAAAAAGTAGTTAAATGTAATAAAAGTGATTGAAGAGATTGCACTACTTGGGTTGTGATCCTATTTCAAGTTCAGAGATATATAGGCAAAATATATGAATTATAACTCAAAACTAGCAGATTAATGCCAAGTAGGGGTAGGTACTGATCACACACAGTGGGTCAATAGGAAGAAGGCTTGCTTGCGGCTAGTATTGATAAAGCTCATGGGTTCTACTCCTTCAGCAGGTATTTTTTTTTATTTCTAGCAAAGTTGGGTAATGTGTGCAATACAAATTATCCATTCAGTGAAACAAGAAAGGAATGGAATGGCAATAAATATCTGAGTGAAAATAAAATTATTTAAACAATAAATAACTGATGACTAAATAATAGCTAATGAAAGAAATGAAATGTTGATGGGGGAGTTAAGTAAGGGCATTGGTAGGTAGAACAAGTGGTACATTTGCTAGGGAAACTATTGCTGTGGGTGAGGGGCAGGCTCTGGCCCATGAGTGTGTGAATAATGAGCTGTTATTGCAAGGTGATATGAAGGGCTTGCATAAGTATAGTATAGGGTCATTTTCTGGTCTCTGTAAAGTTGGGTGGTGGGCTCAACAGGTTTGCGAGAGCTCATGGTGATGAGTCAGGGCCACTGGGAAATGGAGATTGCAGCAAACGCTGCAGAGGCTAAATGCATGAGCAAGGCTCATTGGTGTCATTTAGGGATTCACAGGGGTGCCACAACTTCTGAATTCCCTAATATTTCTACACTGAGTCTGGGTCCATGTTATGAAGCAGCTGTTTTTACCTGCCCTGAGGCAGGGGTGTGATGTCTGTAACTGAGGGACAACAGATTCTAGCTGACAATGGGTACTTTTGATACAGTATACATGATAATCCACAGGCAGTTATAAGATTTGAAAAGCTGAATATGTTTAAATGTATAATTTGTTAAATGCCAAAAGGATACAGATGATAACTGAAGCTGACCTTCCGGGATCCAAAGACTTTGTGGTGGACTTTGTGGCTCTGGGCAAGTGTAGGATGGCTAGGTTCTGAGTGAGATCATGGGAGATGCATAAACTGAAGGACCTTCAAACAAGACTGTGAGGATGAGGTAACCAGGAGAGGAATACGGCAGTATAAAGGGACCCTTTCATGGTGAAAGTACTTATGGCAAGCCACTGGGGCAGCACAGTTTCTGAGGCTTGTACCCCAGTTAAGTGGGAATTTTTAGAGCATGTATTACTAGGATACCACATACTGGCTATAGCATCTAGCTTGTTAAAAGAATTTTGGCAGGGCTTTCCATTGCTGGCAGATCCACTTATCATAGGAGTTAGATATAAGAGTTTAGACATTAGAAGGTAGAGAAGAGTTAGCATGGAAGCTGTTTGGTAAGGAGATACAAGCAGGGAGAATATCAGACCAATTCAGCATTCTGCCTACAAGGTTTCCTCATGGGATTTTGTCCCCAAGACGTACATGGAAAATATAGAATAATTCATGACTTGTCATTTCATTTTGTCAATGCCGCTGTTTACAGAAGTCCCCTCTGGGAAGTAAGGAAGCAATATATGTTACTGAGGGACATTATGAAGTTGGATAGAACACTATAAGAAAGCCTGGATAGCCAAACCAGATGCAAAGGCTACCTTTGACGTTTTGCCCATTTGCAAGGAAAATTGGTATATGCTAATGATGCATTTGCATGACAAAGTCTTCTTGGATACAACCATGTCCATGGGTTGTGCAGTAGCTTGTGCAATATCTGAAGGGTTCAGCACAGCTTGTGAACATGGGAGTCTCAGACTCCGGAATTTAATGCGGTACACTATCTGGATGACTTCCTGACAGTAGGGGAGGTGACAGTTTCAGAAGATGTGTGAAAGGGTACAAGTACCTTTGGTAGAGGATAAGATGGAAGGACCTATCAAAGTCTTGATATTTCTAGGGCTAGAAACTGACATTGTTTCTCAGTCATTCAAGCTGCTGAGAGACACATTTTGGAAACTGAGTGCAAAATTCTAAGAGCTACAGTGCGGAAGCAAGATGAGAGTATGAGAGTAGGTAGTGTCACGACCATGTTAGGGCTACATGATCCTAGATGAGAGTAGGCAGTGTCATGGCCATGTTAGGGCCACGTGATCCTAGAGTAGAGTAGTCAGTGTCACGACCATGTTAGGGCTACATGATCCTAGATGAGAGTAGTCAGTGTCATGGCCATGTTAGGGCCACGTGATCCTAGATGAGAGTAGGCAGTGTCATGGCCATGTTAGGGCCACATGATCCTAGATGAGAGTAGTCAGTGTCATGGCCATGTTAGGGCCACGTGATCCTAGATGAGAGTAGGCAGTGTCATGGCCATGTTAGGGCCACATGATCCTAGATGAGAGTAGGCAGCGTCATGTCCATGCTAGTGCTATATGATCCTAGATGAGAGTAGGCAGCATCATGACCATGTTAGGGGCTACATGATCCTAGATTAAAGTAGGCAGTGTCATGGCCATGTTAGGGCCATGTGATCCTAGATGAGTGTAGGCAGCGTCATGTCCATGCTAGGGCTATATGATCCTAGATGAGAGTAGGCAGCATCATGACCATGTTAGGGCTACATGATCTTTGCTAACAGAGTAGTAACACTGTTCAGGCATTCACTACATCTGTAGGCCAACTTCTGAAAGGTGCATGACTAAAACAACACAAGATTAGGAAAACTAGGCATATTGCATAGGATTTTGCAGTAAGAACCTAGTTTTTGTAGCAGTAAAATGGGGGTTACTTTTGGCAGGAAGAATAGAATAGCAGTACAGATTATGCACTTACTGACACAGCTGGCTTGATATGGATGGCAGCATAACTGGAGGGACAATAGTTTCTACTGTCTGCCAGCGAGATAGGAAATTGTATTTAGGATGGCATTATGTTTTAGAGTCTATGCCTATCTGGACAGCTTTAGTGGTATAGGCCAGGAAACTCGCCAAGAAGATGATAAATTTCTGCTCTGGCAACCAAATAGTAACAAGATTTCCAAACAAGCTAGAAACCAGGCCTCCTTGAGGTGTTAAGTGTTACAAAGTTTGAAGACTGACGTGCCTTTTTCAGCACGCTGTCACCCAGGAGAAGTTAACAAGATGTCTGATAGGCTCTTCTTCTTTCAGTTACATGAGATTTGGTCATTGGTTGCAGGAGCAAATTTTAAGCCAGCAGCCATATTTCAGGAGGTCTGAGAAGTTAACAAAATGCATACAAATTGGTTGCTTAGGGAGTTTTGAACTTTAAGGACTAAATGTTTATGCAGAGCATTTGAGATGTTTCAAGAGATAACCTAGCTAGGACATATTTCTGTTGGTAAGCTTAGTTTTGAAATATGTAGTTTACAGGTGGAAACTTGGGGAAGTGATGAAAATCATTAGAATAAACATGGTGGTGCATTTCAGGCTGGATTAGTGCCTAGCCTTATGAAGTACTGGGTGGTCAGCTGGGTATTACAAGCATGGTGGAGAATCCAGGTACACACATCAGAACATATACTGTAATTATGGAAGGGCCTGTTATCTTTATTCATGAAGAGGCTGCAGAAGATTAGCCTGAGGTATGGCCTGTACGCCACAGCAGTGGTATTGGCATTCTTGCTATACTTTGGAGCTTTTAAGGTTAGTGAGGTATTGGGCAATGAGAGTGATGGGTTGGAAATAGCTAACATGGGGAGACGTGTTCATTTTTTTATTTTGGAGAAGCAGGTCCTCCTTTGATTGAAAGCATGAAAAGCTGACCTGTTGTACATTGATCAATAGGTCATGTTTAGGACAAGCTATGATCCTCTGTGCCCAGTCAGATGGTCAAATACACTGTAAGCTTTAAGGTTACTGGTTGTTAACCAGAATGCACTATTTAAGCTTTCAGCAGGCAATGTGATACAGACACAGCAGTCTGAAAACTTGCTGAAGAAAGCCCTGGAGACCCAAGATAGCAATCTGGTTCACTATTCCACTTATTCATTTTGTGATGGGAAAGCTTCTGATCTGGTCAAGGAAGGTACCTCCAAAGAAGTGATCAAGTGGTTGGTCTTCCTTGGGTATACTTAATAATGATGGAAAAAAAAGTGGGGCTGGCACCCGAGTGGTAGCAGGGAGAAAAAAGGGGAGCAGAACTACGTTGGTAGAAGCCAGACAGGGTAGCAGCACTAGCTTCCAAGGTATGTTCTAACACTAACAGAGTGTTCCTGTTTCCCTTCCAGTTTACAAGAGGTTATTTCTTGTAAGGCATTCTTTTCTTCATTAGGCAGAGAAAGGGGCAGCAGCATGCACTGGAACTAGGCAGCTGGGGCTTATTCCCAAAATGTGGATGCTTTGTTGGAAGCAGCAAAGAGGAATGACCTGATCATAGCTTTATCCTCTTTTGTGCAAACTGAAAAAAAAAATCAGTCAATCACTCATTAGCATTTTGCATTTGGGATGAACTGATTTGGGCTGTATTTCCAAGACAGAATTGATTTCAGTGATGTTGTATCACATGAGCGAATTGCACAAATTGAGAACCCTCATAATATCAAACGTACCGGACCTCGAACCTCCTATTGTGGGGGGCTGCAACCCCCTCACTAAATATATATTCCAATTCTGAGATCGCACTACAGTGAGGAAAGGGCAAATATCCCATTCTTCACTGTACCGCAATCGCAGAAAAAGCACTTCGAGATCCGGTATGTTCGATATTATGAGCGTTCACAATTTGTGTGATTCACTCATATGATATAAACCCATGTTACAGACAATGTTCATTAGTAAAAGATATCCACAAGTCATGATAATATTGCCAGCATCCATTGGTAGGTTATGTTGGAGATAGGTCCTTAACTACAAATCAACAGAAAGAGGAAGGAAATGTATCCACCATAAAATGGCTATGGTAACACTGGGTTTCGGCTTTACATTAAAGGGATTTCCATAAAAAGGCTCCATTGTGGTGGTGGGGTTATACTGAATAATATTGGCCTTAACTTGAATCTGTTGTTGAAGACTTAGCAGACAAAGATAACTTAATCAAATAAAATCTGATACACAGAGCATAGGACAGATCTGGGGGAGGAGGGTGTGATGTTCCTTCTCTGGACCAGTGATCAAGCAGCCTCAGTCCTCACCACTGACACCGGTGAAGAACATTCACTTTGAGAGAAAAATAGACACACACACTATTTTCAGAGGCAGCTGTCTGCACCAAGCACAATTTCCTTTTTAGATCATACACTGAATGCACACCCCAGTCCTGGGACTGGACTTCTTCTCCAGGCCTCAAATAAGGGTCTATATTGCGACTCCAAAATGGGTAAACAGCGAATGCCATTTCAGCGACACATAAAGAGCGAACTACAAGTTAAGCAAATGGCCAGATCACGGATTTTTTTCCTAGGGAAAAAAAAAATCTGTAGGCCAGCCAGACACGACACACCAGCTCAAACATTACAAAGTGGGGGGCTTCATCCTCCACACCCTCCAATGTGGGGGGGGGGGCTGTGCCACCCACACCTCCCTAACTAAATATACCAATTCCAAGATCACACTACAGTGGGGAAAAGGGCAAATTCACAGGATGGCCTAGTGATTTTGTTCCCTAGTGAAAAAAATCAGTGATCTGACAGTTCGCTTAACTTGCAGTACACTCTTTATGTGTCGCTGAAATGGCGTTCAGTGTTTAACCATTTCGGTGTCGTAATATAGACCCCCAAATAAGACTCCACACTGACCACCTTAGAGTTGAGTCTTCAGCCGGGTGTTCCAAGCCAAGTCCTGAGCAGGTTTCTGCTTGTTTGTGCTGAGCTGAACTGAGCTGGGCTACCAGGCACAACTCTGAGCTGAGATATCATGCAACTAGATGCTTCTGAGCTTTCAAAAAAAACATAAGTTGCCTGTTTTTTTACTTATTTATACTATTTACTATACTTTTTTATTGCCTGCCACCTACCTTTATACCATATTTATTTACTGTGTACTAAACTACACTGTTATACAGCAAATGCCTACTACACTGTGCCTGTAAAATCAAATTTTATTGCTGTTTTCACTGTTTAACAAATATTTTTGTTAAGTATTTACTGGTATTTTTTCACTGCTTAAAGCTATCTGTTTTACAGGCTCTGGTTTTCCCGCCAAGCAGTACTTAATTAACTGACCTGTTAACTGTTTAAAACATTCTTTAGAGCCTCCTGACTGATTTTTCAGCTGTTTTAAACATTTTTTCAGTGTCTCACTGCTATTTTTCTGCTGTGTTAAACATTATCAAATGCTTTCTGCTGAAACTAGGGTAGCTAGTAGCTGTAGCATAGTTCAGGTCCAGGCCTGCTACTTCTGGAACTATTTGTAGTGGTTTGTTTGTTCACCTCATGTCTAGTTAGATTGGACAACTCTATGGAGTTACTCCAGGTCCAGGTTACAGGAGGATAAGACCCGCATTCATGCCATAGCCAGTTATAGATCCCCCTCTGTGGGTCATGACACCCTTAAAGCCTACTTAATCAAAATGTTGACAATCCAAATTTCACTGAACAGACTGGTTATGGGGGATTTCAATTATCTCACCATTAACTGGGAAACCTACTGTAGCACAAGCTCGCTAGCACAAAAGCTCCTTGACTTTGTGAATTCAAATGCCCGGGAGCAAATTGTCCATACCGCGACAAGAGGAACAAACATTCTAGATCTGGTCCTCGCCAACATGTCAAACAGGTGCACCTCTGCAACTATTGGACACTCATTAGTTAAAACCGACCACAAATCAGTCACCTTCAAGATGATACTAACACTAGAACTCACAAAGGGTGAAATCAGACTAAAAAACTTCACCAAGGCAAACTATACCCTCCTAGGTGAAGGTATAAATGCATTCCAAGCCCCACCCCAAGCTGAAAGTGGTAACTATGCTGAAGCTTACACTAAAACCCTATACAATCACTTGCATGAGTGTATAAACTTGGCTGTACCAGATAGAATCAAAGCTAGAACCCCAAGTAAAACCAAGCTGCCATGGTGGACTTCCAGCATCAACAAACTCTACAATAAATGTAAAAAGTTACTGTCCAAGAAAACAAAGACAAGGACCAAAAATGGAAAAGCATCCTCCTTAGCCTTAACAGGAAAATAAAACAACTTGTCAAATACTCCAAGAGCTCCTTTGAGAGAAACCTAGCAAGTACTGCTAAGGATAATCATAAGACCTTTTACAGCTAAAGGGTAGGACCCAAGCATGTGCAGAACTGGTGGTCAACCGTATCACACACACTGACCCCACAGAGATAGCAAACCTGCGAGTGGATCTGTTTGGTGAAAATTTCACTCATTTATCCCCTCCTACTTACAACAAACCCTCCCCCAAACTTTCCCCCCACATTACATATCTGAAGTATATGTCCTCAAAGCCCTGTCATATGACATCCAAAGCTGTCTTTGAAACAGGCTAAAACATGCACTAGCATCACCACTAAGTACCCTTTTCAATCCTAGCCTAACCACAGACTTTGTTTCTGCGGAATGGAGAATGGCTACAGTTATTCTGGCCTAGCAACAGACCCAGGGAATAACAGACCCATAAGCCTGACCAGCCTCATCTGCAAGGCGATGGAATGTATTATTATGGACCTCATAAATAAAGACATGGGTGACCTCCAAACCCTGGATCCTACCCAATTCGTCTTCGTGAATTGCAGATCCTGCCTGTTAAATCTGGTGGATTTCTTTGAAATTCTGACCAGACCCATTGATGAGGACAAATCTGTGCACACGGCATACCTCGACTTGGCAATGTCTTTTGACACAATCCCACATTCAGGCATTACCAATAAACTTAGCAAACTGAATGTAAACCCCTTAATTGTAAGATGAGTTGCCAACTGGCTCACAAACCGGACACACACTATCAAAGTGGGTAACTCCATAACAACCATCAGACCTGCTACCAGTGGGATGCCACAGTTGTCAGTGCTGGGTCCCCTACTCTTTGGTATATACTTCTCAGAAGTTTAGGTCAAAACTAAAGGGTTATGGCTGACCAAAATTTGCAGATGACAGCAAACTAGGCACAATCATTGAATCCCCAAATGATGTTGGTATACTCCAGGAGGGTCTGACACAGATCAACGACTGGTGTATTAGTCACAGTCTTAAAACTGAATGCAAAGAAATGCATCATCATTCCCATCGGCACAAACAATGTTCCTTCACACTATCAAATCAACAACAATACCAAGTAGCAATGAAGTGGTAAGGGAACTGGGATCACAGGTTGAGCATGACCTTAACTTCAACCACCACATGTCTACAGTTGTAAGGAAAGCTTTCCACACAGCTCAGTTGATTAGTAAAGGCATTGCCTTGAAAGCAAAACTCTGCACTTATCTGAGTACAACTCCCCATTCGGTATGTACCGCACTAAGCACTTGCAGAAATTAGGGTAACTTCAGAGGTTTCTAACAAAGAAGATCAAGAGCCTCCAGAATATGCCTTACATGGACTGACTAAAGTTCTGTCACTATACTCCGTATTGTATAGACGTCTTAGGTGAGACTTCTGTCTGGCCTACAGAACAACCCAAGACCCAAACCTAATAAACTTGCTGCATATTAGTAAATCAAATGGGACTAGGGCTACCTGTTCCAGGGACTTAAATATGGCCTGCAAATTAAATATGACATGCTGGAGGGACAGATTTATCTCCCAGAGACTGCCACATCTTTGGAACAGGCTACCAGTTCATGTAAAACAGAGCATCTCTATGGCACTGTTCAAGAGGAACTTGGAAGAGTGGATGGGGCACCATAAATTCTTACTGGAGATAGTGCCCACAACCCTCCTGGATATGGGCCGTGATCACTAAATGCAATCTTGGGTATTAACTAGTACTTCTATGGTATTACATTGGGTTGAAATGGCTAGGCTTAAATTGACCTCCAGATCGATAGCATAGTAATTTATTTATTTATTTATTTATTTAACATTTGTTAACCGGGAAAGTCCGACTTAGAATGAAGCCAATTTTCAGCAGAGGTCCGGGGAGAAATGCTCCAGATGAATGTCTTTGTAACGTGGGAGGAAACCGGAGTACCTGGAGGAAACCCACACGAACGCAGGGAGGACATGTAGACTCCACACAAAAGGTAACCCAGCCGAGAATCAAACCGGAGAACCTCTTGCTGTGAGGCGACAACGCTACCACTGCACCACTGCACCACTGCACCATTCTGCCCATAATATCCAATAATTGTTTCAGTAATCAGTAGAGAATTTAAATTGCTTCACTGATCATAACCATATTTTTTCTAGGCATAATCTCAAAAGGAATTCACTTAAGAGATGAATTCCAAGTAATTCTGATAAAGAACTAATCACACTAACATAATTTATAAACCTTATACAGGACTTTAATGCAATATCAGAAATGGGAAGAAATATTACTTGCAAAAATGTTTTTTTTTCTTTGTAAAAATATAACTATAAATATAACTGTCTCATATCCAGCGATTGCCCAGCCAAATGACTAAAGATAAGTGAAAAATCTGGGATGGTTGCCGGGATATCTCTTTAGGTGTAGCCTGCTATTGTTCAGAGGTAGCATGAAATGTCTTTTTTGAGCTGGCATTTTTATGGTTAGAGCTGCTACAGTTCTACTTTGTTACAGCCTTGGTGATTATGTTTTCATTATCCCAACACAACCTTTGTGACTCAAGTACATAGATGGTAGCATAAGAAATATGTTCATTCATTTTTCAGTACCACCTTTATCCTTTTCTGGGTTGTTGGGGGAACTGGAATGTGTGTGTGTGTGTATTAAATATAAGTTAAATCAAAGGCTGCAGCTGAAGCCTGGATATCTTTATGTTGTACAAAAGTTGGAGGTTTTATCATCCTACATTAAGCATGATGCAAAAAGCAAAAAAAAACAGTGTGGTTGGAGTTGTGCTATACTTTTACATTACTGGTTGCTTAATGTGTTATGCACCTTCTAGGGGCAAAAAGATGAACATAGCCGCTCTATCCACAATACACTGGCACACATCCTTGGTTATATATGACATTCACAGATGTTGCTTTAGAGTTAATTATTTAGGCTCCTTTCCTGCTCTGCTTTGGCACCCACCTGTGACTCTCTTCATACAGTATATTTTCACAGTTATGTTAAACATTGTGATACATCTTGTTAATATTTTTACATATATGCTGGACAAAGCAGACTGAAATATTGAAGTACATGAGTACATTGTCTCAACCACCACACAAACTAAAGTGACCTTCTGTGCACACCTTTGAGAAGGGCCAGTTTTAGACTAGGTAGGGCCCAAGGCTGAGGATGGGAACCCCCCACTAAGTCAAAGTCCCCTTATACTGCTACGTGTCATGGGGGCCTAGTGTTCTTTAGAAACAGTGAAGGTATAGATGTTCTGTGATGCATTTTATACCTTATTTTTGTAAGATAGTTAGATATGTGCCCTAAACACTGAGTACATCTCCAGATAATTTTGTAGTGTGTGAAAAAAATTATTTTATCTGTAGGCAAATTAGATGAATGTCATTTCACCTGTGCAACATCTTTGGGTTATTTTTGTAGGAAAATAAAATACCTGAATAAATCCACAGAGTGACAGGGACGATTTGCAGACTCCTCAAAGAAGGAATCACAGAACCAAGCACTGTGAGATTGCAACACCATTTGCTGTACCACTGATAATGATCAATTGGTTTCACACAGATTCTGCCTAGACTGCCAAAGATAGGCACTTATTGTATACAGTACTGATCCATAATGAAACGTGATGGAAATTATGGACAATTTGTTACTTTTAAAGATGATGCAACAGCCCCCAACAGTTATTTTTATACACAGAAAATGTACTCCTCAATGACATCAACTTAATTTAGTGTGCATTCCTTAGATGTCTGTGTTTTTCAAAAATAGCGACTGTAAAGTGTTATATCTTTCTTCACTCAAATGTACACTAGTTTTGCAAAGCCAGATTATTTACTTTTTAACTTGATCCTGACATCAGGGTCAATCATTTTCATCCACAGACAGCTCCTGTACACACACAGCAATTATAGCTACTTTGTTAACTGTGTGCACCTCAGAAGTATGAGTAGAAAAGCACTGAACATAATATATAAAACATAATGTACATTAAAATATCTACAGATCCAGAGCCCTCTCTTTTAAAATAGGGATCAGTGAAGTGTTGTCGTTAATACCAAGGGGGTTGGTGGCATTCATCTTAACTGCCAACTTAATTCACGATAATCTGTGCTCTTTGACCTCTTCTGCAATTTGAGCTACTTTATCTTCTGCTCTTATGTCATCATTTCTTCATCTGCCCCACAGTGTCCATCCTACCTCCTGTCCAGGTGCTTCATCTCCATCACCTCTACTGCTCTATTTTCACTGCTCAGATTTTTGACCATATAGACCTACTGACTGCATCACTACTTTGTACACCTGGCTTTTTAGCTTTCTTGGCATTCTTCTATTGCACACTGGCCATGACAGTCTGTACCAGCTGGTTGCAGCCCTTCTGATTTTAGCTGTGACCTCCTTGTTTAGATTTCCCTTTTCCTCAGCCACCCTCCAAGATACAATAAGCTGTTAAGGTGAAAACAGTGGAAAACTTTTTCTCAATTTTCAACTTTTAATTTCCCCCATTTGCTGTCATGACTACTGTTTTGTCTGTGCTCAGATTCATCCTGTTTGCTTTCGGTTTTGCATTCCATTTCCCTATCATTTGCTAAAGTTCTTGCTCATAGTCTGCCTGTAATGCCACATCTACATACAGCAACTTTGATGATCTGTCTCCTCCGACCTGTTTACAAATGTAGTCCATCACCTGTATGAAGAGCAGTGGGGTCAGACCTTAATCCTGATGCATCTCTTTTCCCCCTGGAAGCCCTCTGTGAATCCTTACATTGTTTGTACTTGTGTCATTGGGTCCTTGTACTTAGACTGCACTAATTCTGGGACTTCAGACTATCACATGACTGCCCAAATCAGCTTTCTCAGGATCTCCAGGTCTAGGATTGTCCAGTTGTACTCTTTCCTCATCTCTAGCTTCTTCTCTGCTATGTGACTCCCTGCAAACAGTTGTGCTTCATCTTGGTCCGAATCTGAAATGCTCGCCTCCCATTTTACTTTCTGCTATTCTATATATTCATTTATAAGTCACCCTCTAATGTAGTATATCTATACTTCCCATAGTTGTGAATGTCCCTTTTGTTCATGTACACTGGCACTTGAAGGCTTATTCTCCAGTCATCTTGGATATGCCTTTTTCTCCACACTGCTATGAGTACCCTCAGGAGCCATTTCTATCCGAACTCGCCCAACATCTTGATTACATCTGCTGTACTTACTTCTTCTAGGATGAGTTTTTCTTCCACTTTTACTCTAGGCAATGCATGGGGTAGTACAGCTTCTGTGGGCTTTTCTTCATTCGGAAGCTGTGGAAAGTATTCCTTCCATCTGCCTTTGGTGTCCTGCAGAGTGGTGAGCAAGTTGTTGCTAACATCCCTTATGAATTGTATCTGATCAGTTTTGTATCCTTCTGTATTTGCCTTGCATCCTGATAGAGTTTTTTTGCGCTACCTGTTAAGTCACTTTCCAGAAGCTAGTAAAGCCTCTGATGCCTTGTTCTTTGCTCTTTCAACTGCTCTCATAGACCCCCCCCAACACCTTTATTGAATTATCACTTGTGACATAGGCAAATGTGCACTCGTATAAAAGTAATTGCACTATAATTAAAATAACAAACATTTTACTTCACATATATTGCTATATATCATATAACTGAAGCAACATTACATAAATTATTTACTTCCTGACTTTTTTAAGCAAGAAACATATTTATTAAACCATCACTCATTACATAGACAATTATACAGTTATACAAATGAAAACAAATCACACCGACACAATCCTAGTTGCAAGCCTTTTACACCACAAACCATACTGACACACTCCCAACACTCCCAGTTGCAAACATTATACATCACTTATAATCTACCCAATCATTTTCAGTCAAATATTACATAGCTCATTTAAGTCCTTCTGCCTTTTAAACCTCATTCCTCCCTTGTATGTATTGTTCTCACAATTCACATTTTTTTTCTTTGTAGTTTACTCCTACCCTTTTCTTCTTCCCCTTTCAGCTTTTCCCATTAGGGGTTACCACAGCAGAACAACTGTCGGCAGAACAATTGGCAGTGCAGTTTTACATTGCCAAGTTGCCAGCCCAGTGCTCAACCTTTCACAGAAGGCACATATATGCACACACTCACACCTAAGGCCAATTTAGAGTGTCCAATACACATGCAGCATGACTTTGGGATGTGGGAGGAAACCAGAGCACCTAGAGGAAACCCAAGTGACTACATGGAGGAAATGCAGACTCTGCATAGAAGGCTTCCCAGTCAAGAATTGAACCAGAGAACTCCTTTCTGTAAGGTGGCAATGCTAACCATTGCACCACCATGGCCGCCTTTGCTCCTACCCTTTACTAAAGATCTAGGTTCCAGTTGTTTTATTTCTGTTTACTATATTCACTACTTCTAGTATAGTTGGCTTAGATTTTGATTTCCTGTGTCTTAGACTCTCTGTTAGACAACCAGGATTCCTTCTCAGCCTGATCTGTTTTTTCATTTTGATAACTTACTGGCCTTCTGTATTCCACCATCAGCTTTCCTTATATATGTTATTTCTATACCTGATTCAGCTACATATCTGTGCTATAGTCTTAACACATGCTGTTTTGAAATGCTGCCATTCTTCAACTCCACCTTTTTTCTCTTCTTCCTGAGGTGCTAAATTCCAGAGTATTTAAACTGTTGTGTTTTTAAAGCAAAAAACTTCCAGGCCTTCAGTCTAGTCTCTGTTGACCTTAGAGCTGTCTCTAACCACTGCTTGCAGTCAGATGTGGTCACCAGTGGTTTATGCTGTAGGACAGCTATTTCACTGGGGATTATTTTGCAATCTTGGATTCTGTCTCAATGCCCTTTCCTTACTGAGCAGGAATCTACTTGAGTTGAATGTTGGTCACTCTTGTGTGTGAGCTTGTGATATTTACAGCGGATGATTCAGGACTGCTTTTCTTTTTTTCATTTAATTTTCTATAACTTTTTGATAACGGTTTTAAATTCCGAGACTCATAAGTGTAAGTCCTAGAAGAAGGAAGCTGAATGTGCAAAAATGGGAACTTGAGTCTTAGATGACTGTGTCTTGGAGTATTCCCTTTTCTCTAGGGTATGGGTATGGCAAATTCAGAGTTGGTATGTATTGTCGACATTTGCTATTCTCCTTTTAGTTTTAATGTCCTTTTCTGTATTCCAGTACTCGTAATGTATGCGGGAACTGCAGTTGGGAGCACTCATTTTTACATATGGGAGATCCCAGTTATATTTCAGAATTAATGCCACTTTTAATACTGTGCAGCAAAGTTGATATCCTTGACTCCCTGTTCCTTCACACAGCAAATAGTTCTTCACTTAGTTTAAGGACCTAATACTTCACTGACAGATAAATAAGACCCATTGGTGTAATAGATTCATATCCTAAATTACTTTCTTAATTTCATTTAACTGCAGTGGAGATGTAGGGTTGTGTTCTTCAAGTAATCATTGTTTTTATTTTTCAGTGTTGATTTTTCAACTGACACAACTGCCCTATTACTTTTAGTACATAAAGTCGGTTGTACAGCCATCTGATAAACCAAAATAAAAGAAAGACATATGCTGGAAAAATCTTATTCCAACTCTATAAATATTACAGTACTTGTTTTATGACTGTTTTTATTTTTTTCAGAGACCTCATTCCCTTTTGATCATATTCAGGTAATGGCAAATTTAAATTACACTAACTAGGAAGCTCGCAAGCTAAACATAGGCATATAAAGCATAACATAGTTTCAACGATGCCTGCATAAATAATGGCCCCTGTAGGACTCTGTACATCACAGGTGAGAAGGAATTACTCTCTATAGGATGAGAACACGCTGGCAAAGTTCCCAAATAATGAGGTTGTAGTCTTGCTCATGACTACATGGTTTCATTTTACAGCATCATCTCTTTTTTGCTGAATGATGTCTGAAACATCTGCTACAGATGAATTAAGAGTTTTGAGCACTCAACCACATAATGTATAGAGGAATAACTCCTTGTAATATTTAAGGCAGATAACCATAGTGTCAGAATCAAATTCTTAATGATTTTAATGTTTAAAACAGAATACCATCTAAAATTGCCAAGACCCAAGTAACATTTGTTACATTGACTCTGAGATGGGCTAAACTTAAGTGCATTAGAAATCATTATGTGATTCACATACATCTGTAATTTTTTTCACTCAACAATGATTAAAACAAATTACCATAGGAACTTCTAAGCACCAAAAGGTGCCGGTTTAAGCAGAATCTGTTGGACTTCTAATTGTGAAAAATAGGCAAAACCTAATGCAAGCAGACTCTGTAAATACGTAGATTAAGACATGAAATTCTCTTGTGTGTAGAACTGATGCTATATGGAAGGCATATATAAGAAGGCATTAAAATTATAGATGTGAGAGTATACTCCCTTTCCAGAGTTTTATTGAAAGCAAATGCAACATCTGTATTTTGCATTATTTAGTTCATTATTTTACAATAAAATAATGCCAGCATCTGTGGGCCTGTATTTGCTTGTGCTTAAGTGCAGGAAATCTCATGTTCTTTGTTTGATGGTTAAAAAAATAAATATGAAATGCATGCTTACTTGGCAAAATAAAGGTCGTCTTTCACTGGCATCTCTACGTATTTCCTTCAAACATCATCCCTCATGCCATGCATCATTCTACATGAAAAGGTCTGAATAAATCTAAATGTTCAAGATGGCTTGCAAACTGTTTTCACCTTGGAAACTGTATAATCAACACTAAATACTGGATTTAGGTCTATATTTAGGAAGCTAAAATGACACTGAACAGGAAAACTGTACTTTTTTAAATATGTGAAAAACTGGGAAATAACCCCAGTCCAATAATAGAAGATTATGACATGCTGGGAGCATTAGCAGATTCAAAACTGTTTGAAATATTACTTTGCATTAAGTGTGCACTAAAACATGGAGCAAACAGTAAGTATTTATTTAAGGTATGCAGTACCATATTTTCACCACATACTAATGAAGGAATAAGCCACCTTACGTAATAATGAAGGTAGCACATGTAGGAAGTACTGAGTGTTGGTGCATACAAGGGTGACACGTAGGAAGCACTGCATGTTGGTGCATATGAGGGTGGCAGATGTAGGAAGCACTGCGCGTAGGTTCATATGAGGGTGGCACATGTAGGAAGCACTGCGCGTTGGTGCACACTTGCTTTGCATACATAATAATTCCATTTAAACTTATAAAACAGAGAGTTATATTATTTTGCTTGCTGCTTTTATTAAAATTACTACAGTGTCCAAATAAAACTGTATGATTCAGAAAAGGCTACCCATAAACACAATGTTTTATATTTAATTGTACAAAAATTAGTAATTTGGAATTGAACCATAATTTGACAGTAAAAACAGTGAAAGATAATAAAGATGTGTAGTGAAAATCTGTAGTGAGATAATTTATGTAATAAGTGTGTTAAATATTTCTCTTACTGGCCTGCATATTCTCACTGATAGACAGATGATTTTCTCATTTAGTTAGCAAACATGCTCACATGCTTATTTACTGTGCTCTCTTTCCTGAAGCAGCTACTGGAGAATGGTCAGGTTCCTAAGCACGTGCTTTTTTTAAAACAGTTATGGATATCATTAACTGGTTAACAAAAGCAACATTCTGACAGTCTGCACAATTTTCTTACAAGTGGTAAATATTAATTACAAGAGTCTAATGTTAGACTGCAAACAAGGACACACACCACTTTCCACTGCACTGTGGCGGTTTAAAACAACACATCTTATATCTTGTTATTTATGGTGGACACCTGGGGGTGAACATCATGATGTCTAGAATGTAAAAAGCCACTGGCTTTTGTCCTTTGATAATTCTGTTTAAACACATGTTCCTAGTATGACTCATGCCTATCCATAAGCTCTTCCATTTACTATGGTACGTCTGGGCATTTTAGTATGAAGATTTTATTTATTAATCTGTTAACTTTGTAGGTATTTTGGGTGTAGGTGACAGGAAGCATAGTATCTCATCTGTTATGTTCTCTCTCTATAAATACTTGGGCAATTTATAGAAGGTCATATCACCTTTTAGATTTGTTCTGCACATTGTTTTACTTTTCAGCTGGATTGTTGGGCATAATGCCATTTGTGTGTTCACTGGACTTGGTGTTTGGTTGATCAGCAATTTAGGAACTGCAAGTTATAGGTTATTCAGCATGTTTGCTGGCCAGAATAATATTTTGCTGGCAGAATCAGACAGCGACATTGCCTTTCTTGTATCAAGGTTTGTAACCTGAAAATGTTTTTGTGATTTTAAAGCTGCCGGTTACCTTGCTAAGGTAGGTAAAACACACACAACTCCCATGTTTTTGCCGAAGGCTAGTCTAACTTCAGGAAAAAGTACTTAGAGACTTTTTTTATAATTTTTTTTTTTTTTTTTTTGGTTTTAAAGCAATAGATAAATCAATTATAAAACAAACAACTATTTACATAGTTCCACAGCTGATCAATACATCAATGTTATAAATATCAGCAAGAGTTAATATTTTTCAAACAAGTATTTAAGTTTAAGCAAAGATTTATATGAATATGTAATATTAGAAGTTCTCATCTTTATAGTATGCAAGTCAACATTAGAGGAAATAACTTTACTTTTCCAATTTTTAATAATTACTTTTCTGGCAATAGCTGGAATAAACCAAAGAAGAAGCACTTGGTTTTTGGAATTATCTCAGGAATCAAAGCATTAAATAAAACTAAATATTTAGAAATATTATATCTACCTGACCATATAGCCTGAATGAATTTATTAATTTCTTTCCAAAAAGGGGAGTTGACTTCACATTCATATACCATATGCATCCAATCAGCTATTATTTCAGAATCACATCTCCAGCATTTAAATTCTATTTTATTTATACATAATTATAATTTTGTTAGGAGTTACATGAGCTCTGTGTAAGAATTTCCAAGTGAAAATGTTCTAGTATAATGAAGATGTGGTTTTATCTGTAGATTTTAATATTATTTTGTTGTATTCTTCAGGTAAGTCTTTTATTATTAATTTTTGAGGAATAGTTCCAATACAAATTGTCTAAATATGTGAAATCCAACTTAAGAATCTTATACATTTCTGACAAATATGATTTATTTTTCATTAAGAATCCCAATAATTTGGAGAACAATTTCTTATCTAGGTTTAATATCTTATTTATCTATGTGTTCACAAAGACTTTAAATATTTGAAATTACCAGTTCTGAAAATCTTGATTGTATTTGGACCTTAAATTTTCCACAGTGTATATATATATATATATATATATATATATATATATATTTTTTTTTCCACAGTGTATATATATATATATATATATATATATATATATATATATATATATATATATATATATGTGTGTGTATATATCAGTGCCATTTAAGAATTGATACCAATACATGAAGTTACTTTGCTGTTGCACTAGAATTTTGTTGAAGTTATGAGTTTCTAAGCAGTCATTTATATATGCAATTGGAAACCTAGAAAATAGTAAGTCTCTAATACAATGGTTAGAATGTTTGCACTTTTGGAAAGAGGAAATGTTATTTAAGTAGGAAATATGAGAAGAAGGCCTAATTCATTTACACAAAATTCTTTTAACAAACAGATAAAACTATAAGGGACTATTTGTTTTTGACTGGTTGTAATATATTTATTATTTAGTAATAATATTTATTGATGTATTTGTTTCCATTTTGAATCACAGATGAATTTATCCACAACACTATAACTTTTACAGTTGTTTAAGTAGCATACAATTGATTATCAGGGAATCCTATTCCACCATTATCCCAACCTTTTCTGTAACAATCAAAGGAAACCCTTAATTTATTAGGATGCCAAACAAAATTAAGTAGAATGTTATTTATCTTCATCATTTATTTTGTGTGGGGATACTACTAAAGATTGTAAGACAAATAATATTTTAGGGAGAATTACTATCTTAATAAATATTAATCATTCTTCCATGGTAAGGTAGAATTTTTTTCAATTTGTGATGAAACTTAAAATTTTATCAACAACCCATTGAAAGTTTGTATATTACTTTAATAATAGACATGATGGTTATACCAAGGTATTTCATTTGATTGCTATTCCAATTGAAGTTAGAATATTTTTGTATAAATTTTTTAATTTCTTCTATTAATTAATAACACATTTGTTTTATTATGATTTAAATCTTAAGTTTGAGGTTTCTTCAATCTGACTCACAGAACTGGTAAAAAAGCTGCACAAACTTACACTGTAAAATAAGAACCCGAAGTAAGAACAGTTCCACAGCTCACAGTAATGCACATCAGCAAGGTTGCCAAAGAATGTAGGATCCAAAAGGTTGTTGTTGTTGTTGTGTCTTTCGGCGTTTTCCAGTTAGTGGTTGCCACAGCGGAACTCTGGTCCGCTAATGATTGGCAGTAGATTTTTACGTGCTGAGTTGCCAGCCCTGACGCACAACCTTCAACGAAGGTAGGCCCATTCATGCATGTCTCCACAAAGAGGACACTCTAGCTGAGAACTGAACAGGACAACGTCTTACTGTGAGGCGACAACGCTACCACAGCACCACCACCACGCTGTGTAGGATCCAAAAGGTAAAATACTTAATTTATTGTAAAAACCCATAAAACCTGAGTGCTTTCATCCCAAAATCAATAGGGACTTCATCAGAGTAAAGAATATTACAAGCTTCCTGAATTTAAACACCAGGAAAAGGTAACCAAAAGGTATTTGAATTTAAAGGTACAGTAACATCAAACCAAACATCTCTTGGTAAACATTAAAAATCCTATAAACCTGCAAACATATCTAAAATATTTATCAAAATTACATAAATAACATGTTGAAAAAAAACATACTATGCACCCAAGCAATTGAATTAAAGTGCATCTTCAAGTTTGATATTTCTTCAAACAGACTCACAGAACTAATTGTATATTTTAATGAATTTTCTGTGTTTGCTATTATTGATAAAATATCAGCAAGGAGTTGAATCTTTAGTTTGAAGTTTTCATTTGTTTTGATACCATTAATGCTCTTATTGGATCTAATACTATTAGCAAAGGGTTCAATAGCTAATGCAAAAAGTAAAAGTGATAAGGGACAGCCTTGTTTTGGCCTTTTGTAATTTAAAGGAATTTGAAAAGAACCTATTTTAACATAAACACAAGAGTTATTAAATAGCTTAGAAATTAATGTAATTAGCTCAGGTGAGAAATTATACACTTTATGTGTTTTAAACAGGTACAACCAATTAACTGAGTCAAAAGGGTTGTCTAAATCAAGACTAATGATAGAGAGTTCTTTATATTTTTATTTGCATAGTCTATTAATGTATGTATACTTATTATTTTATCCTGTATGTATTTATTTAAACACAGTTTGATTATTGTTAATTAGTTTAGCTATAAGTTGATTAATTCTGTCAGCTAAAATGGACATGGACATCTTATAGTCCACATTTAAAAGTGAAATGGGTCTGTATGATGAACACTTTGCAGGATCCTTATCTTGTTTTAAAATATAAGGGAATATGTCCATGATGGGGGAACTTCATCAATTATTCTATTTCTCTATGGACCTTATCTAATCTTTTAACTACATCGTCTGGTAGTATTTTATGTAGTTTTGGTATAAGATAATATGAGCCCGGTGCCTTATTATTTTTTAATTTCTTATTTGATCTTTTATTTCTGTTAAAGTGATTGGGCTACTATTTGTTTTAATTTGCTCACTTGTTATTTTATTATTTATATTTTCCCTTAAAAACGTTTCAACTACATCATTATCTAGGTTATTTGTATTATTATTTATGTTTTCATAAAATATTTTAAAGCCCTCAAAAATACCTTTAATATTATTTATATGTAATTTCTTTGACATGATATAATTTATTCATTTTATCTGATATAAGAGCAAGTTTACACAAGCTTAAAGGGTTTACTGAATATGCCTGCAGTTTTAAGCTTTTCAGGTTTATTGAAAATTTATGATTTAGAATATCAACATATTTTGTATTTAAGTTTTCAAGTTCAGACTGACATCTGGTTTTAGATTTAACTTTAGTGTGTCTATTTTGGCCTATAGTGTATTCAATTCTTTGCCCCATTCTCTTGTTTTATTAATATACCAGCTTGTAACTCTTCCATTTAAGTAAGCCTTTAGTGAATCCCACAGTGCAATGTCAGATACTTCACCATTCATGTTTATTTCTATAACATTTATGATTTCTTTACCATGGGTAGTGCAGTGGTGCAGAGGTTAACATTGTCACATCACAGCAAGAGGTTTTCTGGTTTGATTTTCAGCTGTGGTGCCATCTATGCAGAGTTACATGGGTTTCCTTCAGGTGCTTTGGTTTCCTCCCACATTCCAAAGGCATGTGTCTGGAGCCTTTTTCCCCTAGGCCTCTGCTGAAAATAGTCTCTGTCCTAGTCAGACTATCCTGGTCAACAAATGTTAAATAAAATAAATACCAATCCTTGAATCCTTTTATTTTAAAAATGTATGCTGGTAATCTCCTCTGATGTATTAAATTGTCAATTTTAAAAATAATATTAAAGATTATAGCATTATGAACTGATAATGGACAAGAAACTATAGAAACTTCTCTGCTATAACAGATTGTTTGAGGCAAACATGCTATCTGTATTTGTGTTCCATATATTTATATATATAATATATATGAATAATGGCTAAATTGAAGTTAGTTTTCCTTAGCTCGTGTATATCCTTTAAATCCATTAGCTTTACAAAATTCATTAAGTGCTTGGATGAAGATGTGATTCTCTGCTTTCTATCTGCAGTGGAATCTTTGTCTGATAAAATACAATTAAAATCACCAGCCATTATCTCTTTTTGTAATAAGCTTTACTGTCTAAATTTTTTGCATATTTAGCTACAGCCCCTGGAATACAATAAGAGTTCACCAATGTATATAGTTTTCTGTTCCACTCAATTATAGCAATGCTTAACATACCATTTTTAAAAACATAGTTATCTTTTACGTTAGGCATTACTATTGAGTTACTTCATAAACTGAGGGTACCTCTTCTTTTTGCTCAAAAGCCAGAACCTGCTAAAATCAAATAATTCTTTAATGAAAGTTTATTTACATCTTTATTCAGTAAATGTGTTTCCTGTAGAAATACTATTTGAGCTTTATGTAATTGCAAATATTTGAATAGAACCCCCTCCTTTACTGGATTATTCATTCAATTGATATCAATAGATATGCATTTAAAATTAGACATTTATATAAGAAAAAATCACAGGTGTAATGAAATCACATTTATGTATACAACTTATTACATACTTTATATATAACAATATGAAATCTTCAGCTATGGGCAAAACCTTTGAAAAAAAAAATAAAAAAATACCTAATGATATAGCCCTAAAACATTCTACCATGGAATAATGTATGCCTAGTTTCTTGAGAACGATAAACACACTACCTGTGAAACTCTCCATTAGACTTACAGAAGTTAGCTCGTGCTTCTGCTTCATATTAATGTGCCTCATATTTTTATTATGCATCATCTTAAAAAAGCCTGCTGGAGAGTTATTATGAATAAGAAAAGTTAAACAGGTGTTCAGAATCTTATAGTTGAGCAAATTTAATAGCTTTACTTTCATCTTTCCCTGTACCTCACATTATCTCCCTGGTTTACTGTAGGGAGGAAGTTGTTATTTTCATATTTACTAACTTACAGGTGAGATGATTTTATATTTTTTCTATTTTATTATGTGTAAAGTTGTTCATAGGATCATGAATTAGTACAAGGCTAACTGTCCTTGTGGGCCATTCCAAGCCCACCCAATTTCCCCATGTGAGAATCAATCCCTGGACCTTGTGCCTGTAAGATGAATACCATAATCATTATGCCAGCCTCCTACCCTTGTAGACATGTTTATATTTTTTAACTATATACATATCTCTTTCTATTTCAGTTTGTATACTATGTCTTGTACTATTACGATATTCCTAGGTTTTATATTTTAGCTATAATTCTAGTGTAGAGTATCACATACTACAGAATTTGTATTTACCCTTATATATTTGATACTCTAATTTAGTACCATTGTTACAATCAGTCCTATTTTTTTCATTAAATGTTATGTCTAATGATATCTGAACAAACATTTGAAAAGTCTTACCTTTTAAGATTCAAACTTTCCATAATAAATTGTTATGAGATATTAAAGTCTGTTATCATTAAAAAGAGATAATAACAGAGAAACACAATCCTAATTTTTTATCAGAAGTGCCATTCTATAGGCTAATATATAAACTGTACTTTTGGTATACTGCAAGCATTCAGAACTATTTAATAACTGACAGTTGTTTAGAATGCAGTTCATTGTCTTTTGCTTGGTGTCTAACTTGTATTCATTGACATCTCAGCATATGATTTAAAATACGATGATTTTATAATTTTAGACATGAAAAAGTAACCCGGACAGTTCTTAGAAATTTCAGAACTCCCGCAGCATCATAAAAGAGCTCATGACTCTAAATTGTTTCAATCTGGTTTTCATAAGTGCTTGAAAATGAACATTCCATCTGTTACAATTTACACAAAAATGCTCGCAAGTGAATCCATGCCACCTCCACACCACATACCAACCCCTCAAACCACCAAAAAAACAACAAAAACCATCTCAAAATCTCCCAACCACTAAAAAGTCATTGCATTCAAAGAAATGACATTTAATGATTCAGCAAGCACTATTTGTATGAGATGTTTAATAGAAAGCAGACTGTCATTTTTTAAAGGAGACATAGCATATACACTTGTATTAAAATAATTACTGTTATGTGTGCTCAAGGTTTAACTTGTAAAAGTGTGAATGTTACTTATCACTCCAATAGTACATTTTATATATGTAAAAAGCTATATTTTTTATACTTTGTTTATAACATAGCATGTCTTTCCTGGGTGCTATTGCATGCTACGTATACTATCAGTAGCACACTCCTGGACAATTTTAAGAACACAGAATGTAAGGCAGGCTGGATATCAGTCAACAAAACTTTATTGTTGACACCAAAGCACACTGACAAAAAGATAAAATCCATGCAAACGCTTTAACTGTTTTCACCGCGTTTATGTCTTATAACTTCATCAGATGAGCATACCGACATTTAAAATCTTAATATATACATAGTTTAAAAACCTAAGAGCCAATCAAATCAACTGAATAATTAAAGGAAGCCCAAAAATAAAAGGAACAGTGCATTTCTAACTAGTTCCATAAAATCACTGTATAAAAATCATTGTGTTTGAAAAGAGTTATTAAAAAGCTTAAAAACCTACAAAGCATAAACATTTAAACATATTAGTACATAATAAATACACGTCTAAAAAATAATTTAAATAATAAGTATAGAAAATCCATATATAAATGCAGTACTTTATATTTAAAACCTATCTAATATCACCATCTAGTGACTAAAATTGTGAATTACAACTTGGCAGATCTTAATTTTAACACAGACTTCAGAGATACATTTTCATTCAGACCAGGGTATATGCATTTGACTCTAAAATTAATTGCCAATATAGTTCTCTATATTCAAGACAAGTTTCCCAGGGACCACCCCTGGGATCTATAGGTGACACTTCTATAGCATTAAAACCAAAATTGGCATTAATGCAAGTCTCATTATGTCTGTACAAAGCATTGTTAATATTTTTCTTTCTGATGTCATATGTGCTAATAAACCCGCATTTTAAATTTTCTCTCAGTTTTTCCAACATAAAATGCATCACATTGATCGCATAAAGCTAAATAAACAATGACATTTGTACTGCAATTTGCATACCCCCTAGTTTTAATAAAATTATTCCTACATTTTAAGTGCATCACTTCACCTACCTTAATATAGGGACACTGGGCACAGTTGCCACACTTGTATGTACCTCTCTTTCTAGAATCTGTGCCTTTATATTTAGCTGCATCACCTTCCAAGATTAACTTTATGTTCTGACCCTTATTGTAAATGCATTTAAAGGGGTTCTCAAATAATTTATTTAAATCAGAAATACTGGCAAACTTTTTCCATCCATCCTGTATAATGTCTTTGACAAGTTTAGCCTCTCCATCATATGTGATTATCAATGCCTTATTATAATTCATGTGTCCATCATTCTTTTTCAGGCCAGTATCTACAACCCCTTTTCCCAGTATATGGGCAAACCTTGTATTCCTGGCCTCCACTACTTCATGAAATACCTCATCCAAGAGACTATCTGGATACCCCCTAGCTTTGAAAAGTTTAGTGAAAAATATATATACATTCTTTCTTGTAATCTTCAGTATCAGAAATCATCCTGCTAAGGTGTACAAATTATCCCTTCACCACACTCTTTTCAATAAATTTTTCTTGACTGATCAACAATAAATTTGTCTTGACTGATCAGCAATATTTTTTTCTTGACTGATATCCAGCCTGCCTTACCAGTGCCTTCTTTTTGGATGTATTGGTGGTTTTTTAAAGCACTTTGCCATTTTCTCATTTTTACTTAACCCAGAATGCAACTTAACATGCCTCTTTTGTGTCATATGTTGCATCTTTTATTATATTTAATAGTACATTACTCATCTAAGCTAAGATATCAGAAAGTGTGCCACCTAACATAAGTTTCATCATAATAAGAATTAACTTTTAATAAAATTAATAGTTTAACCTTTTAAACTCTAAAAAATAAGTGGCTTTAATTCATATATAGCTAAAAGAATCAAACTCTAACATTTTAAAAAGGGAACTCGAAAGAAATAATTTACCTTGTAGAAAGTAATATTCAGCACCTGTTCATAAGTATTCAAACACCTATTTAAATTAATAAAAATTCATAACCATGAAATACATTTATTTTCATTTGTCCTTCAGTGTTAACTGTTTTTGCCTTTTATTAACAAACCATCTCTTGTTTCATTTATCTTCAAAGAAGTTGATACATTCCAGTCCATTTCTTCTGTTTTTTCTAGGATTTTATTTTTCTGTATAATGTCCATTGCATCTTCTTAGGTATTAATAATCCTTCCTTCTGGAAGGTGAGTCCTTATTTTTTCAGGAAACAAGATTTGTGCTTTAATATTGTTTTTCTTTAAGCTTTTAACAAGTGGCACACATGTTATTCTCCTTGACATCACTAATGTTTTATAGTCATTGTCAAATATTATAGTATTTTCTTTCATTTTTAACTGGATAATTAGTCCACACAGGTTTTAAGATTAAAGCCCTATCTTGACTTGAGAATAACCTTACAATCACTGACCTTGGTGAAGGTGTTTTTTTTTTTTTTAAGATGAGTTAGAAAGTGATCTATGTGCCTTTTCAATGCCAAAGGGAAAAAAGCTTCAAGCAGATTCAAAGTTTTAGACAGCGGGTATTAAGGAATTGAATCATACTGTTTCCGTCTTCTTTTCCAGGAATCCTGTAAATCCTGATGTTGGCTCTTGTATATCCGAGATTTGTGGTGATCATTATTAAGAGATTTACTCAGCACTTCAACTTGTCTTTTATATTCCTCTTTAAAATTGTCCATTTTGCTTTCTGATTTATCTGTCTTTACACATAACTCACTGATGTTTCTTAATATAGCCTGTATGTCTTTTTTTCATAATACTGTCCTGTACACTGGGCTTAGAGTGGCTCATTCTGAGACAACTAGGTCTTTCTAGTTTTCTTGACAGGAAAAAGCAATTAAATGGATTTCAAACTTGTTATTTTTTGTAGTAAATCTTTTAGCAAATGTTGAAACATTTAAAAATTTGATGGATTTATAGTTTATTTAAGATTTTTAGTAAAAGTCCTGTCAGAGATGTTAAAATGAAGCAGAGCTAAAAACAATGCTGTTAACTGCTTGCCATCTTGACCACACCCCTACTTTGAGACTTTTGATGATTTTTGTGTGTGTGTGTTATAGTTTATGAATGTGCTCTTTAATTGATATTGTGGGCTATCTGTCTATCTATTTATCTATCTTGGATCTATCACTTTGGTCGACTGTGAGAATGGTCAGTGGCTGTTTTGCTGTCTCAATTTGGATGACAAAACAGTTGATCAACAGGCACGATTGCTACAATACATTATATATCCATAGCACACGTTGTCTTGATTTAAAAAAAATAATTTTCTTTGTTATTGACAGGGTGATACACTGTGAGAGGGGTGGAGATGAAAAGTTGAAGGTAGAACTATTAGAATACAAATGGCAAATAATTTCGGATGCTACAACCCCACCGGGTTTGAATGAATATATTTCTTTAAAACCCATTTTAAAAGACAGGGCTAATAGAATATAATGTAAACAGTGGCGTATATTGTATTTTATTTTTTATTTTTATTTTTCTATGTGCCTGTTTATGTGGATGTTATATATATATATATATATATATATATATATATATATATATATATATATATATATATATATATATATATATTTTATAATTATATTTATTTTTGAGACAAGGTATCCCTCACAATACAAGTTTTGGCAACATGGTTTTAAATGTTACTGTGCGTGGACACGTTTAATGTTTAATATTTTTTATTCAAATTAATGTATATTTTCATTGTTTCTTATTGGATGTTGATGTGATTGGCTGTGTATTTAATGTTTGATGTGGTTGATTCTTACTTACTCTGATGATGAAGTGTAATGATGAAAGCGCTTAGTAAGTGAAGTCGTTTTGGAATAAATTCTCTGCCTAGTGCTTTATTCGTGGTTCTTTTTTGTTTCTATCATGATTGCTACAATATTGGGGTTGGGAAATATGCCCCTTCTCCGGTTTTGTATGATCTCTGAGCTGCAGTATATCAGAAGCAGGAGACATGGAGAGGGCATGGGGTCTTTGCTCCCTGAAAAAAATAAACACTATTTTTAATTGTATGCTCTGACCTTGATTTTTGGAGCATGCGCAATGAAGTCTCACATTTTTATTTATCTTTTCTTGTTGATGTTAGCAATGACTTCATATGGGTCTTACCTTAACTTTTGGTGTGTGTGTGTGTGTGTTTATATGTATGTATAAATATATGAATAGACAGATATAGATATATTTATGTAATAGAGTTGAAGGAACATGCTCCCAGACACACACACAGATGCACCCTTGCCTTTTTCAACACTGTTAGTGATCTCAGAGTTGGCATTTTTAAAGCAGTGAGGGTGTAGGGGTGCATGGGGGCTTGCACCCCTGCAAAAAACACTTCTGGCTTTTTTCTTTGTTTTCATGACTTTTCAGTGATAGTGCCATTTTTGATGTTTTTGGGTTGAATAGTCGAAGGAATGAGATACAGCTATTTGTTATAGCCACATTTATATATAACAACTCCAAGGCTGCACAACAGTGGGGAAAGACAAATTCCCAATCCCATCTGTACCACAGTCTTACACAAGCAGCACCAAACTACTTTCCCAAGTATTACATAACATTTGATGAGAAGCATGCTTGATAAGACAGGCCTAACATAAAATCGTTCAAATAAAAGAAACATCAGTCAGTTTACTTGGACTTCTGCATATGTAAAATGAAAGACACAAGGGGTGAAATTCATGAACATCTTGGCAACTCGTAAATCCTAGGGATTTGACAGTATGAAAGGGAAGTGTGAGTCAGAAATACCCGTCTGCTTTCTAGTACAGTAATGTGCTACAAAAGTAGCAAGAGTTTTTAGTGCCACATATTGTGGCATTCCATGGGTGTAGCTTGTATAATTAGTGTTCTTGTTTAGTACACTCGATCAGTGATGTTTGAATTCAAGATCTATGCAGAGCATACGTCTCAACCTGCAGACATTGAAAATAGGAATAAAGGCGCTTAAAAAGTAGGAATGTCTAGCTAAAATTAATTAGCATAATGTTTGAATACCATCTAATTAGCATAATGTTTGAATACCAAATGGCACATAACTCTTCCTCCTTCCAGTAGGAATTAGGAGTGAGTGACACTACTTAGAACCAGATGTTTAAAAACAGAGTGACAAAATGGTGGAAAAATATAGGCACAGATTATGTAAAATCTGTAGACTTTAATGAAATTCTGAGCCCCCCAAGCCTTTCTGTGTTGGAACGAAGCCTTCTAGCTTATCAGTGGGAGTGGTAAGCACTAGGTAGCCTATCTACCACAAGAAGAGTGGTTTCTGGCCCAGATTTGTGGTTTATTGGCCTTTTGAGCAGCTTCTCCCATCTCTTTCAACTTTCTGGCTTGACAGCCTGTGTTTGCTCTTGTTTTCCCCCTTTACTGTAACTAGACTAGTCCAGATACAGATTTGCCGTGTCCAAAACTGTAAGTTTCTGAGCACCCCAAGCCTTTCTGTGTTGGAGGGAAGCATTCTATCTTATCAGGGGGAGTGGTAAGCACTAGGTAGTCTATCTACCACAAGAGGAGTGGTTCCTTGCCTAGAAATGGTAGTTTATTGGCCATTTGAACATTTTTCCATCTCTCTCAACTTTCTGGTTTTAAAGCCTGCATTTGCTCTTGTTTTCCTTCTTTCCTGCAACTAGTATAGTCCAGATACAGACTTGCTGTATCCAGAACTGTTTGTAAGCTTCTGAGCAGTGCCAGAGTCTGCTCTTCAATTTTTCCATTAGATCTACTAGTTCTCTCCTCTCCTGCACTTATACTAGCTTATTAGTCTAGCACTTTACCAGACTTCTTGTAGCAATTATTGTAGCACACAAGTGCTACCAGCACTAAATGTTCTACAAGGAAACAGATCTAGTACTTATTATCAATGCCCATTCCTCCAGGCATGTCTAAAGGTCAGTTCCCTGTGCTTTCTCCTATTAACCTGTTGAACTTGGGCATCCTGAGGCAATGTAGCTACTACCTTATATACACCGACAACTCTCTCCTCTTACCTTCCAACACTTGTGAGAGATGCACTTATATATCCATATTGGAAGCCACACCCTCCCCAGCCAAGACCGGAATAGCTGGTTAAGAGGAGAAGGTCAGCACTTGCACCACACCACATGGAGCACATAGCCCTCTGGAACACACAACATCACTGATGACACAAAAATACAAATCACACACCCACCTTCTCAGAGGCTCTCAATAAAAATCTACCCAAGCAGCAGAGACCTCCAAGGCAGAAATGCACTCCATCAACACAACACTAATCACGAGACACATAACTATCCGAAACAGTGTGCCACTCAACCAAAGCCCCTAAGGCAAAACAGCATGCCCAACACACTAGTCATAGGTGACTCGATAGTAAGGCACACTGATGTCCCATTCACTAGGTTGTCAGGTGCCAGGATCCAACACATAATGCATGCACTTAGGTCACTTAACAACAGGTACAAATATGACTCTGTCATTGTACATGTGGGTGTGAGTGACCTGAGATGTACCTCCCTGGCCTACATGAAAAGAGACATGGAGGAGCTCTCAGATTATGTAGTCCAGGCGGGTATGACCCTAGCCATGAACAGCATCCTACCATCACCCAGACTGATACCACAGTACAAGCAGAAAATTATTGCTTTCAACAACTGGCTAAGTTTCTGGTGTCATTCTAAGGGGATCCAGTATCTGTCTGCCTGGGATGATACGATTGACAGACCTCGATGCTTTGCCAGAGATGGCCTGCATCTGTCACCCCTGAGCTTCTGGATACTGGCCAAGGCTCTTGCCACCCCTATAGTGCCTTTTTTAGGTGGTGTTTCAAAGACCAAATTACAACCGTAATAGCCACAAACAAATGCAATCTGAGGGTCATGCTGCTCAATGCTAGAAGTCTAAATCTCAAAATGCACTAGTTCGAGGCACTCCTTAAAATGGAGAACATTGACATTTGTGCTGTAACAGAGACCTGGTTCAAGGCAGCAGAAAGCACCCCTGCACTACTAGGCTGTAACTCATTCCAAACCTTTTGGCCCCAGAATGTGGACCGAAGCTCTAAAGGCAGTGGTGTTTCCATTTTCATAAAGGATGCACACACCTCCAGACTGGTAGCCCAACATAACACATCAGAGATACTTCAGGTGCAGCTAATATTTGGTAAGATAGTGATTCAGGTCATAGCCTGCTATAGGTCTCCAACCATGTCCCAAGATGTGCACTCCATGTTCCTAAGCACCCTGGAGAATATTAGGGTCCAACCTAACACTCACTTATTAGGTGACTTCAACTACCCCTCCATTAACTGGCACTAATTCCAATGCCCTGAACCAGCTCATTCTTACGCCCACTAGATGTAGCAACATCCTTGACCTGGTCATTACTAATATGGGTGACCATTGCTCTACACCAATAGTCAGCTCCTCCCTGGTCAGATCTGACCACAAACTAATCACCTTGGAAATCCACATCCCCCCCAGCAAAGGTAACCACCATGAAAAACTTCTCCAAAGCTAACTTTGGGATCCTAAAAACAGAGGTGGCTAACTTCACGGCACCCATGCAAATGAAGAACATTTGCATGACTGCAGAATCATACACCAATGCACTGTACGAACACATACACAAATGCATGGACCTCGCCATACCCAACAGAACCAAGACACTCCTCCTCCAAAAAAAAAGGAAGCTAATCTGGTGGTCCCCTGCCATAAACAAACTCTACAACAGAAAGAGGAAACTGATGCGGAATAAGGTGAAGTCCCAGGACTGGAAAAACTCCCTTATCTGCATCAACAAAAAGTTGAGATCCCTCATCAAATCCTCTAAAGCTATGTATGAAAACAGAATTGCCGCAGATAGTAAAGACAACCACAAGGCCTTCTATAGTTGTGTAAAGAATCTCCATGGCAATACCCAGATTTGCTCTGAGTTAGTGCACAATGGTACCTCCTATTCTGAGCCAACAGATATTGCCAGTATACTGGCTGACAGATTCAGTGCCAGCTTTACCCGTCTCTCTCCCCCAAAAGGACCAATCACAATACCAGTAGATTGCCAGGCATGCAGTATTACTGCTGCACAAGTTAAAACATCACTGTCCAAGGCCAAGAATACAGCTTCTATCGGACCTGAAAATATCCCTGGTTGTGTTCTACATGAACTGCAGAGTGAACTGGCACCTCACCTGTGTGCTCTGTTCAATCACAGCCTCACCTCAGGCTTTGTCTCTGCTGAATGGCGCACTGCTACAATTATCCCTCTTCACAAAGGAGGAGCAACTTCAGACCCTGGGAACTATTGCCCCATTAGCCCGATGAGTCTGATATGCAAAACTATGGAATGCATCATCATGGACCTAATAAACAAGGATATAGAGAATCTCCAAACTCTGGATCCCACACAGTTTGGT
Source organism: Protopterus annectens (assembly GCF_019279795.1). Lineage (NCBI taxonomy): Eukaryota > Metazoa > Chordata > Ceratodontiformes > Protopteridae > Protopterus > Protopterus annectens. Next base: position 400,893,582 of record NC_056750.1, on the reverse strand, counting down.
TTTGTGAAGGGTAGATCATGCCTGCTCAACTTGGTCAACTTCTTTGAGTCAGTCACCAGAGCTGTGGATGAAGGCAAGGTGGTTCATACAGCCTACCTTGATGTGGCCAAGACTTTTGATACCATTCCCCACTCAGGAATCATAGAAAAACTCACTAAGATTGGCATCAACCCCTATATCACTAGGTGGGTTGCAAACTGGCTCACAGATAGAACCCACAGTGTGAAAGTCTCTGACTCCAGGTCAGACTGCTGATTAGTCATGAGTAGAGTCCCACAGGGCTTGGTTCTGGGTCTTCTCCTATTTGGTATCTACTTCTCTGAACTCCAGGCCAACACGAAGGGACTAAAGTTTGCAGACGATTGCAAGTTGGGAGCTATTATTAACTCCCCAAGTGATGTTGACATCCTACAGAATGGCCTCACTGTGACCGATTGGTGTCAGAACCATGGCCTTAAGCTCAATGCCAAAAAATGTGTCATCATCCCCTTTGGGAAAAACCCAGTTCCCATGAATTACCACATTGATGGTAGTCCACTGAACACAGAAGGCGTTATAACAGATCTGGGAACACAGGTTGACAGCAACCTCTCTTTTGAGCACCACAGTGCCACTGTGGTCAGAAAGTCCTTCTATGTGGCACATCTACTAAGGGTTTTGTACCCAGGAAGAAGGAGGTCATTGTCTCCCTCTAGTTTTCCCTCATTAGGTCAATCATCGAGTGCAATGCCCCATTTGGCATGTACCTCACTACACACCTGCAACAACTGGAGAAGGCCGCAAAAGTACCACACAAAGAGGATCCTAGGCCTTACACACTTGTCCTATATGGAGAGACTCAAAAAACTCCAACTATTCTCCGTCTCATATCGCCTACTTAGAGGGAGGCGATCTCTGCTTGACTTACAAAGCCATGTCTGACCCAGCTCTGTTAGAAATGCTACATCTAACGAAATCCCAATCCCTCCGCACCACACACTCCAGAGACCTCAACCTCATTACCACAATTAACAGAACATGCTGGAGAGACAGGTTTATAACCCAGAGACTGCCCATGCTATGGAACAGACTTCCCATACATGTCAAGCAGAGCACCTCGCTGACCCTCTTCAAGAGAAATCTTGATGAGTGGATGGGTAACAGAAAATCTACCCTGGCAATAACTCCAGTAGCTCTACTCGACAGAGGCACTAGGAAATAAGGTCAGGTGGCACTATGCCAGTTTAATCCTATGGCTAGGCTTGTAAAGGCCCCAGGGCCATTCGCCTAGTACACATCTATGAACCTATGAACTGCATTGCAAAATTCTATCACACAAGGTCATTTGCTTAAGTATGGTTTTCTGTGTACTAGAAAGCTTTAAAACTCATGTGATGAGGAGGATTCAACAAATTGCATGAAGGGGTAAATAAAGCCTGAAAATAGAAATATACCTCCAAAAAAGGGCATACTGTGCAGGGTAAATCGGACCTGAAAATAGGATTGTTCCTCCAAATTAGGGACAGTTGAGAGGTCAGATGCAAGGCAGTGCAAAAAATGTGCAAGTGTATATCTATTAGCTATATTACTCCTCCCTGTCCTGTTTATACATCTGATTCCAGTGCTGTAGTGTCTGTGTGTCTGTCTGTGTGTGAGTGTCTGTGTGTGTCTGTCTGTCTGTGTGTATGCATGCATGCATGGATGTGCATACACATGTACGTGCATGCATGTGTGTGCATTTGTGCATGTCTCTCTAGTGAATTTGTATGCCTCTGTGTGTGTGTGTATCCATAATTACACTAAATTATTGGGCAGTTTGGTAGGATAGCAGTAGCAACAGCACCTTTTTCTTAGCCTCTGTTAATAAACATGCCTTTCAGTGTATATAATTTGGAGGTATGTGAAGAGTGAGGATGAACACTTTGAAAATGTAGACAGCTATTGCTATGTGTTTCTTTCCTAAATATTCTTGTGCAGAGCTCATCAGCAGTCGTGTCTTAAAAACCTGCACATCCAGAAACTCTACCAGTCCTAGAGAGCAAAAAAAAATAAAATTTCTTTAAAAAAGTGGTAGGTAGTAGACTGACTGTAACTCAAATTCATTAAAACATTTCACACGCAATACTATAAATAGAGGTAATCATTAAGACAACAGTAGAAAAGGAAAAACTTCTTAAAATGGCAACGATTTGGGGTACATCTAATAGGCAGATAATGTTTTCAACCTCATTAGACTACACAGTACTTTTCCATTTAGTTCATGCCTTATTGAAGGGCTCTATGAATTCACAGCCCACCACTCTTTCAGGAAATTTGTGCCAAGAGTCTACATCTTTCACCAAAAAATGTTTTCTGAAGTCCATGTTAAAGTTGATATCCCCCTCCTTCCTTCTGTCTCTCTCCTTCTGCCTCAGTTCCACCCATTCACGTTTCCCATAGAACATCTTATATATTCATATCGTATTCTCTCCTCCTTCTCTCCAGACATTAACACCCCACTGCATTCGTCTTACACTTACTGTACTTCACAATATACTTTCCAGCTATTTCACCATCTTTTCTTTGTAGGCTCTAGAACTGCATCCAGTGTACTAGATATGGTCTTACCAGTATTTGAGAAAGTGCAAGTATAACCTGTATATCTCTGATGTTTGTGTTTTGAATACAGCCCAACACTTTGTCTATTCCACCTTAGCCCCATGCTTTTTCGTTCTGTAAGTTACCCAGTTTTCTTTTCTATCATCTCTCTTTCCTTGTATTCCATTTGTTCATCTCTTACCTATCTCTACCTTCTTCCCTACAAACATATTAACCTTTCCTCTTTTATTTTTGGAATATATTTTAGATGAAGAACTCTTGCAGTACTGCAGACCATACCTCTCAACTGTCCAGATTTCTGCAGAATGTCCAGATTTTTGCCTCATATTTTTGGTCTGTTCCTCTAAAAATTTGTGTTTTTCTTGCAAACTAGAGAGGATTGAAGTCACTAAATAACAACATACATTTGAGTTTCAGACTTCATATCCTTCAGAAAATGCCAGCTAACACAAAACCTGTTATTCTGACAACATTCTAAGTTTATAAGAGCAGTATTTAAAATCTGTTCCAATTTTGGGGTCTTTGTCCCCCCATTATTTAAGGTTTTGTCCAGATTTTTTGAGTTAGGAAACTGAGGGGTATGCTGCAGACATTCTTATCTCTAATCTCCTTTCCATCTGTGATCAGCCTGCTTAGGTTGGAGTAATTTTTCATCTAAACAAATATACCTGATTGAGCCACTTTAGTGGTGTAGAGGGATACAGCCCTGACTATGGCCCAGCCAACTCAGGTTTGATTATCATTTTGGGGGGCTAATGGAGTGACATGAAAGGGATGGGTGGAGGGATCTCACTGATATGCCCCATGAAGGAAAGCATGGTCCAAAGAGGGGAGCTGGCCTCCGATGCAATCAATGAACATGGGAGGCCTGGAAAGGGAAGTTGGTAGTACATAACAAACACACCAAAAAAATCCTGGATGAGCCACGTCATTAGGAGTCCAAGAGGAGGGTAGAGCAGCTGGTATGCCTGGAGTGAATGTGCAGCAATGGAGTCTGAACTGTTAAAGATGAGGTCTAAGGGGATCAAAAAGAAAAAAAAATGTGCATGATTATGCTTTCCTCTCTGCTTTATTCCATGGGCTAGGTGTCACTTCTCTCTGACATTGGCTTTACCTGTTTAGTCACTTCTCTCCTGACCTTGATGTAAACCTCCCTTTCTTCCTCTCCTGTTACAACCTTTCATCCCTTTAAATAATGTCTCCTTATTCCATAATACTGCCTTAAGTACCCTGCTTAGCCAGTTTGGTCTCCTCCTGAGCTAGGCTCCATCTGTATAAACCACCCTTCAAATATTTTTCAGAATGCTGTCCCTGAATCTTATGTTGCCCCTCTCTCCATTGTCTCAGTTCCTTCTGTACCTTGAATTCTGACCAGGTAGTCCTTTGTTTTGTAATCCCACACTTCTGTGTTTGTTGGTTTAGCCTCCATTACTCTGATTAAGGTGACTGTAGGAGATTTCACCTCCACATTGAGAACTTTGCCTGAGTTGGTAATGCCTCACTTTAGAATGATGTGTGGTGCCTTCCTATACTGACTGAACAGATTTTTTCTGTTCCAGAGCTTCTATCAGGATATATTCCCTTTCTACTCTTGATGCAGGAATGTAATAGCTTGTAGGTGGGAAATTGACATCTTTTGCACCCTCTCTTTTCTTCCTCAGGTTCTAAATCTATCCATGAACAGCTTGTCCTTCTCCATAGATTTGTGAACTGAGGACACATGGTGTCCAGCTCCCAGTTTTCTCACCCTGCCTGAAGCTTGGTTGCCAGTGTACTTGTGTTCCCTTCTACTCACTACCCATCCTATCTGATGTTTTTATATGAATTACCACACCAACCCTTTCCATTCCATTCCTGTTACTCTTGATGGTATGATGGTCTATAACATCACATACAAGTCCGTCTTTTGTTGCCAAAATATTTCTATTGCTATTTTGTCCATCTTACAAGATCCTACAGTCTTTGTTCTTTTTCTCATTCTATGCAGTGACTGTATGTTATATGCAAATATTTTCTGTAGTTTTTTTTTTTTTGTTTCGTGAAGTATATTGCAACTCTATTTTAACTTTTTATCTTTGAAAGGCTATCATATGTTAGAATTCTAAGTAAAGCTTTTGTGGATTAAAAATAAATCATGTATAACTGTTCCTTCATTCATTTGCTTCCACTTTCTCTTTGTAGGTCAAGACATCATATTTATTTCTCTTTTGACATATGTAATTATTATTTTACCTGCCTTCATCTAATTCTGTCTGAATTAGTATTATTTCAATTTAAGTTCTTTAAGTTGTATTAAATGTGCTATTAAAAAGTGTGTACAAGTCTCAGTGACAGAAAAAGTTACAATGTTACAATGTACTGCAGATGTAGCAGCTTTAGCAGCTGGTGTTGGTTTCCATTTATGGGATTTACTTATTTAGTGTTGTCTTCATGGAGCTGAATATTATTGGGAAAATAAGAGGACATTATAATTTTATATGAGTCATGTAACTTCATTTTAAATTGCAAATAAACTACATTTGCATTCAGTGCATCTGTTTATATAAAAATAATTTGTATAGTTTTACAGTTTTTGAAGTGTTTTGCAGCTGTATTTATTTCCTTCTTAGTTTTAAAAGGTATCAAAATACACTGGAACTTTATGTAAATAAAGCTTTTACAGACAAAAAATAACAGATTATAGTTGTTAACTCATTTTTCATGCTTTTCCACCTGTGTTTGTGTCACAAGATTTCCATATTTGTTTTACTTAAGATGCATTCATTTATTTACTCAATAATTATTCATCTGAATTAATATGGCTTGTATGACATATTAGTATCATTGTTATGGCACAACAGTAAAAAGTGTTTATTATATCATAACTGTGGTTTACAGAAAAAAGGTTGATTGTATATGTATTTTGGAGGTATTAAATCTTAAACCCCAAAGATGCAACACCAAAAGTGAAAATGACTGATTTTGAGGTAGTTGAGTAACAGTGACTGCATTAATATTTTTGATACTTTCATATATTGGCATAAAGTGACTATTAACCTAGTTGGTTGTAACAAAACACGATGACTGCTGCGTGAGGGTAGACACACAGGTCTTACCTGAGATTCTAGAGTAAATGTGACCTATATTAACTTAGAAAAGGGTTAATTACTTTAAAATTGAGCATTCCATTGTCAGCTAATCAGATGAGACTTGCTGTATAGCAGGACATAACTGTGAAAAAGAAAGCAGCTCTCTCATAGTGAAGTTATCTGATAGGAAAGAAACTGCTGAGGTATTCTGGAAATTGTTTTCTTGAAACTGTTGGAAATGACACTGCCATCCTGAAGCCATTTTTGTTAAAGATCAAGTGTAAAGATTTTTGGTATGTAATGTTAATCCTAAGCTCAATTGCATCTTCATCCATTTGATCATTTTGCAATGGAAAAGCACTTTTTTCTTTTCTTTTTCTTTTTGTTTTTACTGTCTTGAAAAAAAAATAAAAACTTCTATAATACCTAGATAACCCCAATAAACTTCTGCCAATGTGTTGACTCAATAGTCACATCTTTGCAGGATATACTGATAGCAAGAAATCAATAAAACTTAATGGGTTAATTGCCAAACTTGTAAATAAAAGAATAGTTTGGTAGAAAACTAATTGCTTTACAACTGCTCACCAGTCACAAGTTTTTTTTTTCAAAAGCTCTTACTTTGAGAGAGAGAATAAGGCTTTAAGCCTTTCATATAAATGATTTCTAGTTCATAAGAGCCTACACAAATGTATAATCAAGACTGTGAACATCCCTGCCAAGAGAATGGTATCTTAGGAATTAACCAAGGACTTCCATATTTGGTAACAGTTTTATTTATTTATTTATTTATCTGGAGATGCTAAAAACATATTCCTTACTCAATACAAATGTGATTGCATGCATGAAGATACGATCTGGCGCAGAGATAATCTTTAATGTTATATACTTTAAATGTTTTGCAATGGATCTTTTAACAACTGTGTACTGAATCAAGGTAGAACTATTGTGTGCTATGAGACTATGCTATGCAAAAGCCATCTGCAATTGCTTCATGCTTTGATAATGTGAAACTCTGAAAAGTAGGACTGATTTGTTTTCCTTTACCTGTTCTACAACTCTTTTTGGATTTGTTCCAGGAAAATACCACAAACCACAGTGAAAGACTAATCACATAAACAGTTCTGTTTTCTGTTTGTTGAAGCAATTTCTTTTCCTTTTCTTAAAGTTTTTGATCTGTTGTCTTTTCTGTCACCTAGAATGGGCTGTGTATGACAAACAAGCCCTACCAGTAGTAACACTATAACTCACAAGGCAGATTCCAAGCAAGTTACTGCTCACTTTGTCTTATTAAATTCTAACAATACTTCTCTTGAGTGGAATGGAGAAACCTGTGGAAGCAATGTTTTTAAAAGTGTTTCTACACAAAAAGAAACTAATAGAACAACCATGCCGGAGAATACCTCTAAAGAAAAATGAAGTGTCCTCCAAGTCCTGCTACAGAAGGTTTGTACTCTTGCTAAAGGATGCAGAAACAACTGGGGGGGGGGGGTCCTCTAATCTTGTGCAACAATAAAAAGACCCATCTGCTACATCTCTAAGATAAGCTGCCACTGATTACAATGAAATCATTTTGATGACCTTCAAAGTGATCTGCTGAGTAGAAAGGTTGGCCAGATCTTGAGTGATTTTGACTGATAACACCATTCTTGAGCAGAGAGGCACAGGGAGACAATTTTGACCTGGATCTTTGTTTCCAGAACAGTTGTTTACCTCTCTCTATTGTAAAACAAACAATGATCTCATTTACTGGTTTGACAAGAAGTAGCTAAATAATTGTTTGTTTCCCATTCCTTTTGTAAGACAGTGCTGAATTTGGTCCATAGCCATATACTTATATATCTATATCTATTTCTCTCTCTCTCTCTCTCTCTCTCCCTCTCTCTCTCTCTCTCTCTCTCTCTCTCTATATATATATATATATATATATATATATATATATGGGTCCCGTTCGGAATTTCAAATCTTAAAACTTCGAAATTCATATGATCGAAGTTTTAAAACTTTGAAATCCTGAATGGAGATCAGCATACAGTTGTGGAACAGGAGATTTCCCTTTTCCTCAGTGTAGTGCGATCTCTGAGTTGGTGAGTTGGTATATTTAAGTAGCAGGGGGTATGGGGGGTGCAGCCAAAACATGTTCTGTGATGTGTTGACTGCTTTTTTGGGGGGGGCTTCTCAATTTCGAGATTCCAAGATCTCGAGGTTCTGAATTCAATATTCTGAACCTCAGGATTTTGGTATTTCGAAATTAAGAAGTGAATCCATATATAAAATGTGTGTATGCAGATATATATATATATATATATATATATATATATATATATATATATATATATAGAGAGAGAGAGAGAGAGAGAGAGAGATATATACATATACACACATACATATTTGGAAGCCAACTGTGAAAAAAAATGAGACAGTGAGTATGGGGGATATACTGGTTTGGAACTTCTGTGCTGATTGTCTTGAATTTTAGAAGCCTGCTTCCTGTAAAGCCTTTTGCTAACTCTTAGTACTATTATCATTATTTGACATCCCCTTCAAAAGGAACGTCATGGATTTTGTAGACCATTAGTCAAGACACCTTTGGAGCATCAGTATATTTTAGTAGTATTAGCTTATGCCACCCTTTATCCTTTAGTTGTATTACATTATGTTATCCTTTATCCCAAGGCAGTGCTGTTCTGTAGAGCCTCTCCATGCTCATCGTAAGATGACTCACGCTTAGGTTTTGCAGAAAAGGAATCCAGAATGAAATCCTTACAGGTCAAGGACCCCCTTTTATGTCTAAGGCTGTGAAGAAATAGCTTAGAAAGTTAGTACACCACCATCAAATAAATGGGTTGGTGAACTGTTTTAACTCAGGGCCTGAAACCACTTTTAAACTGTATCTTTCTGTGACATTAAACTGAAAATTGGCATATTTTCTATATAACTGTGATTAATGTTTAGAATGTACATATTGAGGCAGTCTGTGCTTGAAAATGAATGAGTCCATCTGTTTTGTTCAAGCAAATGCTGGCAAAGGCCATTCTCCCCTTGTATCAACTTTAACTTATCAGGACAGCTGCTAACCCATATAAACAAGGGATCACAGATGCAGTTTTAAAATAAAGTACATACATATTTAGGATAGCCAAACTAAGTTTATTTTTTCCAAAGAAAACAGTGACAATCCTGACCATCTCCATGGTATTCTGAGTGGCACCACTCAATATAGGAGATACTACAGATCAGTCAGAAAACCTTCCTACCTAAATGAGCGTATCTGCACTGCTGTAATGCCTTGGCTAGCATTCCTGTTCTTTAACAGATATTACTTGACAGAGATGGAACCTGAAATGATTGAACTGTGGCTGCACAAAGAATACATGTCCTATAAATGTTTTGACATTTACCTCTATGACAAGAAATTTATGATTATGTTTTATGCATTTCCAGCTCAATTAAGAGAACAAATTTAAAATGTATAAACATATCTGAATCATGGTAACACTACTCAGTCTGACATGCTGCCACTGATCAGTTGCTATCACACAATTCCTGCCCACACCACAAGAGGCAGCCACTTATAATATACAGTGCTGATGTTAACAAGATATTTCTTACTATCAACATTTTTGTATAAATTTGCAGTATTTATATAAATAAATAAATGAGCCATTTGTTGCTTGTGAACTTTGCTGTTTAAGAAGTAAGAGACTACTACAGAAACTGTCATTTATAATTATCTGTTCTCCGTTCTGCTATCAAAGCAGTTGTATCCACTGGACTGCTTGAGATGTTTCTTGAGTTGCTGTTTAAAAGTTGGGTAGTTATTTCCTTCCCCTCAGTTTATAGGGGATATGATTTCAGTTAGCAGGAGCTACAGAAGCTCTTTTCACAAATATTTTTAAGAAAGGTAGTTGATACAGCATAAGTGTACCATTCTGTGTTTTTAAAAGGTATGGGGAGGATTTCCATTAGACTTTAACCTGCAGTGATGAGGGGTCTATATTAGAACATCGAAGTTTCACAACTTTGTATGTTCTAATATCGACCCCTATTCAGTGAACGCTGAAAACATTGAACATGCAGAACAGCGAATCTTTTCCTAGGGAAAAAATTTGCTGTTCCGAAACACATAACACAAGCACACCAAACAAACAGCAATCCCCACACATACACCTAAAATCTTACATCTAACCCTACACTAAACTGTACATAAACCACTATCTATCCACTTACCTTAACCCAAACCCTAACCCTAAGGTCCGTCACTATTGCACACTCACCTCACCTGTGCCCTAACTCACCTACACCGCCCTCACCCTCACGTCCACACAATCGCACACTTACATGACCCACGCCCTAACCCTAACTCATCTAACCCACGCCCAATCGCACAATTACCTGAACCCGATCCGTAACTTTCCACCACAGTGCTGAAAATAGTGAAGCGACAGAAATGGACAACCAAATTCTTTCCCTAGACAAAAATTAGTTTTTCTGTAGCCTCGCTATTTTCAGCATTTGCTGAATAGGGGTCGATATTAGAACATTCGAAGTTGTGAAACTTCGATGCTCTAATATAGACCCATGATGAGCAGTAGTCATTGTGAACTAAGTTAAAAGCAACAGTAAAGAGGAGGAGGAAGATGACTCTGACTGAATCTGGAAGCTTTTTGGCTTTGTTTAGGGAAAGGTTGTCATCTTGAGGAGCTAGGTAAGCCAATTTGTAGATTCTGTTGGTGAGGGTTTATAGTGCATGTGCATTTGGGAAAAAGAGTAGCACTAGGGATTATGGACATTTGGGAAAAAGTGTACCATTAGAGAAGACATGTTCTAGACTTGGTATTAGAATGTTTCCTGCAATGACACAGTGGGCCTGAGGATTTGCATGACTGGAGATGGTGCATGAGGCTTTATGTTGGGCTTTGACCTTCGTGGTCACTGTTGCCCATGATAGCTGGATAATTTTCAAGATTTAAACCAAAACACCTGTACTGTGTGACCTTGGAAAGTAGGGAATCATTTGTGCCAAGAAGGGGAAGATGCTGGCACTTGGAGAACTTTTGTTAGGACACAAACAGCATAAATGCGGCATTAGCAGTGTTTATTTTACAGATAGAGACTTATCTTGAAATGAGTTGCAGAGATTAAGGTCACTCTAAAAGAGGTTTTGGATGTTTTTAGTCGAACGACCAGATGTGTGCAAAATATGTCCTGCATAAAAGGAGATGTTGGGTTCGAGTGAGGTAGTAATGTCATTTCTATGAAAACCATAGAACAAGCACAAGCCATCAAGCATACCTGAGGAAAATATTTCTTTGCCCGAGAAAAGGTTACTTGACTTAATTTTGAATGCTCTAAGTTTTTAGTGAATTTTGAACCAATTAATAATATTGTTACTGAAATTGAAGCTATATAGCATATTGTCTGTCAGCTGACCTTTTCCATGGCAAGGAAAATTTTATTTGTGACTGCGCAAATGACAACAAATGTGTTGTGACTTGGTTTGAACCCATGCTGGGGTCTATTAAAATTCCATACTTGCTGAAGTGATCAAAGATGTGATTATATTTTAGCTTTTCAAAAATGTTATTTTAAGACAAATTATAGAAATAGGACAGAAGTCCTAAGAGGAAGAGGGGGTTTGGTTTCTTAGGGATGGGAATTATTAGTGAGTACTTGAATTGTGTGAGAACACTTCCAGTTGGTTGAGCGGGAGACTGAATATGTTACAGAGAAGCATATTTATGTGTATGACAGCAAGTTTTTGGAAGGTGTGGGCGAATGCCTTTAAAATCAGAATTATATTTATAATCCAGATTTTCTGTTAGTTTCTGTGTAAAAATAAGTGTGATTATATGGAAGTAAAATGAGTGAGTAGAAAATAAAAGTAACCCCTTAGCAACAACTTTACAGAAAAGATTGATACACAATGAAAGATATATGCCTTTTGAAGTTTTTGGTTGTGGTTGTCCTCTAGGATAATGGAGACTGTTTGGTTTTCCTATATTATGGTCTACATTGGAAACACCTGGCAACATGATTCTGAATATACATATAGCTAAATATATGACACTATATATCTGGTACTGGGGATCTGAACTTCAAGCATCAGTTTGAGTTCTTATGAGAGGGTACTAGGAAGAAATGACAGAACTGGCAGAGAAGATTTTTATTTTTATTATGTATCAATATTCATTTTTAATTATTGTTTTCATTTTTGCACTTAAGTAATCATGTACCATGTGGTTGTCTTGAATATATTTGCACTTTTTCCTTCACCACTTCAGTTAACAATGACAATAGAGAACTGTCATGCATGACTAACATGCTGCAATAAATAAAACGTATAAAGGGTTAGTGTTTTCCATAGTCATGTGCAGCTCATAGTTTTGTAGCTTGAATGATTGCAGTATCAATGATGTCATAAGTGACAATTAGTCAGTAAACTGGCATTGGATGCGTAGCATGTCAGTCATCAGAGATAAGCTTGTTACTGGAGAATTGCAAGTTTAGAGTAGTGCTTCCATCCATTAAGGCTTATGAACTTTGGCTCCCTATCAGATGATCGAAATGTCATTTCCGCGAATACGAAATGATCGACCCATATTGCGCAAACTGCATAAATGCCAAACGTCCAAAACAGTGAAATCTGAAATGTCGAAGTGTTTTGGTTGGCCTGTTTGCGGTTTAGCTCCGTAAGGTAAGTGTGCGATAGGTATGGACCTTAGGGTAGGGTGCGGGTTAAGGTAAGTGTATAGATAGGTAATGTATGTCAGATTAAGTGTAGTGTTAGAAGTAGGGTTTTGTTAAATGTATTTATGTGTATTATTTATTTTGTTAGGGTATATCTCCATAGGGGATGTGTGCGGTAGTTACGGACCTTAGGGTTAGGGAGGGGTTAAGGATAGTGCATAGATAGTTGTGTATGTGAAGTTTAGTGTAGGGTTAGAAGTTGGGTTTTGGACCTTTACTATAGGGTTAGGAGTAGGGTTTGGTTAGTGTATGTATGTGGTTTATTTATTTTGTTTGGGTAGGTAGTATGTAGCGGGTGGTGGGGTTGGCCGATGTTTTAAATTTCGCTGTATAGTGCGTTCAGTCTATTCGTGGTTCGATTAATACATGTCGGTCTTTTGGTATTCACTGAAATGGATTTTCGCTGAACTGATATAGACCCATGAACTTTAATGTTGCTTAACCTAAAGCCACCTGTGCATAACTACCACCACCTGTGCATAACTACCAGCTGCTGGAAAGCTAAAGTACTACTTGCATGTGCTTTTTGGTTCATTAAATGGAGACCTTGGCAGGGCTAGCCACCTGGCAGAGTAAACCTTGGTTCTAGATTATTGTCACTGTTGATGTGACACCCCAACCCCATGTACAAAAATGGGAAAAAGGGGTTGTGGATGGATGGATTCATTTTTGGAGAGCAGGCCATTATGCTGCTTTGTAAATGAACAGAGGCAGGCCACCAACGAAGACAAGGCCTCAAGTATGTGAATGACCAAAAATGAAGGTAGGCTGCCAATGTCAATAAGGGCCTCTGACCTCTCAATAATATTGAAAAGTTACACATTGCTCAGTTAGAACTAATCCACCAGACCACTAAGTGCAAGCAAATAATGAATTTCTAATTCAGCTAGGTAGGGCCTTAGGTCTTCCTTTATAAGAAAAGGTGGCAAGACCACCTCAAAACAAAACACATGCAACACATACTTCAATAAATCAGTGTGTCAACCAATCGCAGCCCTTAAGGCCAAACACCTTGCCTGATACACTAGTAATAGGTGACTCCATAGTCAGACACACTGATGTCCCACTGACCAGGCTGAACAAGGAGAAGGTGACTGTGAGCTGTCTATCGGGAGCTAGGATCCGCCACATAACACACGCACTCGGCTCACTCCAAAGCAAGTACAAATATGACTCCGTCATTGTCCATGCTGGTGTGAATGACCTGAGACATACCTCCCTGGACTACATGAAAAGAGACATAGAGGAGCTCTCCGATTATGTAGCCCAGGCTGGTATGACCCTGACCCTGAGCAGCATCTTGCCCTCACCAAGAATGATACCACAATACAAAGACAAGATGATCAGCTTTAACAGTTGGCTCAAGTACTGGTGTCATTCTAAGGGGATCCAATGTCTGTCTGCCTGGGATGATATGTTGGACAAGCCACGCTGCTTCGCAAGGGATGGCTTACACCTGTCACCACTGGGCTTCGGATATTGGCTAAGGCTCTTGCCACCCCATAGTGCCTTTTTAGGCAAGGCTCAAAAGACAAACCCACCTCCTTAGAAAACAAAAATGGAAAAAAACTAAGGGTAATGCTGCTCAACGCCAGAAGTCTAAATCTCAAGATGCAGGCACTTGATGCACTCCTCAGCATGGAGAACATCAACGTCTGTGCAGTAACTGAAACCTGCTTCAAGGCTCCTGAGAGCACCCCAGCGCTACCAGGCTATACCTCGTATCATACTTTTCGGCCCCAAAACCTGGGCCGAACCACAAAGGGAGGGGGAGTGTCCATATTCATAAAGGACACCCACACCTCCAGGTTAGTAGCAACACATGAAGCATCAGAGACCATACAGGTGCAACTAACCATAGGCAAAACTGCTATAAAACTGGTAGCATGTTACAGACCACCCTCCCAATCTCAAGAACCCCACTCAGCCTTCCTGAAGACATTGGAGGATATGAATGTATCACAAAATACCATCATACTGGGAGACGTCAACTACCCAAACATAGATTGGGTACATTATTCTAGCCCTAATACCCTAGCCCAAAGGTTCCTGGAATTCATAAATTCAAATGCACTGGAACAACTAGTCACCTCTCCCACTAGGGGAGATAATATACTAGACCTGATCATTACAAACATGGGGACAAAATGCTCCACACCAGAAGTATACACCTCACTAGTGAGATCTGACCACAAACTAATCACCCTGGATATACATATCCCACCTCCACCCCCAGCACAAAAGACCACAGTGAAAAACTTCTCAAAAGCAGACTTCACTCTTCTTAAGACTGAGATGGTATCCTTTAAGCCCACTGTGCCAGTGGATACCACATCCCACAATGCCAAATCCTTCACAAATGCTTTCTATGGACATCTCCAAGAATGCATGGATCATGCAATCCCAAACAAATCCAAGTTCCTCTCCACCAAATGTAAGCGTCCTGTCTGGTGGACCTCAGCCATAAACAAATTGTATAACAAAAGAAGGAAGCTACTGCACGTCAGAGTGAAATCCCATGAAGGGAAGACATCTCTGATCAACATTAGCAGAAAACTACGTTTTCTCATAAAAACATCCAAGGCAAACTTTGAGAGAAAAATCACTAAGGACACTAAAGATAACCACAAAGCCTTCTTCAGCTATGTTAGAAACCTGGGCGGAAACCCTCAGATATGCTCAGAGTTGGTTCACAACAACAAAAAATACACTGAACCCACAGATATTGCTAACATTCTGGCTGACAGGTTCAGTGCAAATTGCTCGCCTCCTTCTCCCCCAAAAGAAGAAATACTTATCCCAGCTGAATGTAATCTCCCTGTCATCTCAGATGTCCAAGTGAAAACCGCCCTAAACAAAGCAAAAAACACAGCATCAATGGGACCTGACGGTATCCCGGGGTGCGTGTTACGTGAACTCCAAGAGGAGCTAAACCCGCACATAAAAATGCTATTTAACCTTAGCCTTACCTGAACACTGGCGTACAGCAACAGTGGTCCCACTCCACAAGGGGGGTGCCTCTACAGACCCTGGAAATTACCGCCCCATAAGCTTGACTAGCCTGGTCTGCAAAGCTATGGAAAGAATCATTATGGAACTCATAAACGGAGACATAGGGGACCTACAGACGCTTGACCCCACCCAGTTCGGCTTTGTAAAGGGCAGATCCTGCCTTTTAAACCTGGTTGACTTTTTCAAAACAGTCACTAGAACCATTGATGAGGGCAAAGCAGTCCATACAGCATACCTGGACTTGGCTAAGGCCTTCGACGCAATACCCCACTCAGGCATCATAGATAAGCTAAACAGCTTAAAAGTAAACCCTTATGTCACTAGATGGGTTGCAAACTGGCTAAAGGACAGAACCCATAAAGTTAAAATCACTGGAGCAATGTCAGACTCAAGCCAGTCACAAGTGGTGTCCCACAGGGATCTGTCCTGGGACCCCTCTTGTTCAGCATTTATTTCTCAGATGTTAAAGCAAACATGGGAGGGCTGTGGCTGACAAAGTTTGCAGATGACTGCAAACTAGGTGCCATAGTTGATACACCAGCAGATACACACATCCTACAAAAAGGCCTCACTGAAATGGATAACTGGTGTCGTAGTCACGGCCTTAAACTAAATGCCAAAAATGTATAGTTATCCCTTTTGGAAAAAACAAAGTACCCACAAATTATCACATAGACAGCAACCCACTGAGTACAGAAAAAGTAATCAGAGACCTAGGGACCCAAGTAGACAGCGACCTCTCATTTGGCACCCACGTTGCCAAAGTGGTTAGAAAAACATTCTACCTTGCACACCTCATCATGAAGGGTTTCACATCCAGATCCAAGGATGTCATTGTACCCCTATATTCCTCCCTCATCAGACCCATGATTGAGTACAATGTCCCATTTGGTATGTACCTCACCCGGCACTTGCAACAGCTGGAGAGACCACAAAAGTACCTCACCAAAAGGATCAAGGGTCTCCAACATATGTCTTATTCTGCCAGACTAAAGAAACTTCAGCTCTATTCAGTAGCATACCGCCTGCTCAGAGGTGATCTCTGCCTGACGTACAAGGCCATGTCCAATCAGGATCTGATGGACATGCTCCACCTCAAAAATCCAAAACCATCAGGACCACGAGAGCTAAAGACTTAAACCTCGGCACAAGTATGAATAGGACATGCTGGAGGGATAGATTCATAACCCAGAGGCTTCCCATGCTTTGGAACAGGATCCCAGTTCGTATTAGGCAGAGCCCCTCACTGACTCTCTTCAAGAGAAATCTTGATGAGTGGATGGGAGATCGTAAGTTTACCCCAGGGGTCACATCTGTGTCACTGCTAGACAGGGGCACAGTAAACTAATTCTATTATATAAGGGGACCTTCACTGTGTCACTACTAGACAGAGGCACAGTATTCTAGATTTATTCTGTACATTTTTGTACTATTTCATGGGCTGGCAAAAGCCACATCACTATGGCTAGGCTTACAAATGCCCCAGGGCAGATAGCCTAGTACTATACTCTTAAACTATAAAACTAAGACAACCTAGTGCAAGTAGGATAATGCATTTTCTTTTTATTTCATAGTGTTTAAACAGCAAGACCTGTCTGATATTTAGTTATAATATTTTTATAACCTGTGCAATAAAAGCATCCTCACAAAAGAGGTTTGCAGGTTTCACGTAATTCATTTATGCATACTATCTAATTAAAGAAATTTAGTTTGAAGCTGTGATTTAAAAACTGCATTAAAGTTGATGCGATGCATATCCTGAACAATGAGTGATAAAATAAAAATAAAATTTACTGTCTGTGTTTTGAAGTTACATTGCCTCAACATTTAAATTGACTGTTTCTTTAAAGTGTTATAGTCTTGTAAAGTGTTTCACAGTTTCCACTTTTATAAATAAGTGGTTCACTGAATGCCAGGTGTGACTAGTAGCAACCTGAAATATCTTAAAATCTCTGATAGGAAAAGCAGGATTTGTTTGAGTCTATATAAAGGGTCTGGCCAGATATTAAACAGCTGTTAACATTCTAATCCAGAATGGTAGGAAGCTTTTGAACACCAGCATGGGTGGTGATATTACAAAATTGCAAATAAAGATAATAGTAGCATACCTAAGAAAACTTCATCATGTCATGGCTTAGTCTATACATTTCATTGGTATCTGGTGATAACCCCATAGGCAGAGTTGGCATCTTTTTGTGAATCAGATTTGCCTAGTATCATTCTATTATAAAATGGCTCAAAGCTCAGTAGTATAACCAAGAGGGTCTCAGTGCATAAAACCGTGGCTGGATTTCTCTGTGTAAGTATCTTCTGCAGATAGATAGGAAGTGAATAATATTGTGTGGTAGCTCATGGATTCTAATAATTTAGCCAGGAGAGCTTTAGTGTATCAAAGGTTGGTCATCCAAGACCACTTATTGCAATGGCTGAGGATAAGATTGTGACTCTGTAAAGTCAAAGTAATGGGAAGTAGGACAGTGAGCCTGAATTATCTCACCCCAGTCAACTTACAACTACTTACATCTCTATTCTTTAGATCCTTTTCTGGCTGTAAACTCTTAAAACACCACAATCAAGTAGGTTTTTCTATAAATGTTCATGTCAGAAGACACCCAAGACTCTTTTAAGCTATCTTCAGTGGAAAATAACCCAGCTGTTATAAACCTCTGTTTATACCAATAAGTCTGATCAGCCTCATCTATAATGCCATGGAAAGGATCATTACTGGAATTAATAAATAAGAACATAGGTAACCTGTAAACTCTCAACCCAAGACAGTTAAATTTGTCAAGGGAAGGTCCTACTTGTCTGCATAATCTGGATAACTTCTTCAAGAAGGCTACTGAAATAATGGATGAAGGCAAATCAGTACACACTGCATATCTAGACCTCACAAAGGTGTTCAACACTATCCCATGCTCAAGCATCACAGATAAACTATCCCATCTAAATATCAATCCCTATATATATCACCGAAGAGCAGATTGGCTCACAAATAAAAAAAACTCCCTCATCAGCCTCAACAAAAAGTTGAGATCCCTCATCAAATCCTCTAAAGCTAGCTATGGAAACAGAATTGCAGCAGATAGTAAAGACAACCACAAGGCCTTCTATAGTTATGTAAAGAATCTCCATGACAATACCCAGATTTTCTCAGAGCTGTTGCACAATGGCACCTCCTATACCGAGCCAACAGATATTGCCAATATACCGGCTGACAGATTCAGTGCCAACTTTACTACCCCCAAAGGACCAATCATAATACCAGTAGATTGCTAGGCACTCAGCATTATTGCTGCACAGGTTAAAACAGCACTGTCTAAGGCCAAGAATACACTTTCTATGGGACCTGACAATATCCCTGGCTGTGTTCTACATGAACTACAGAGTGAACTGGCACCTCACCTATGGGCCCTGTTCAATTACAGCCTCACCTCAGGCTTTGTCCCTAGTGAATGGCGCACTGCCCTGTTCAATCACAGCCTCACCTCAGGCTTTGTCCCTAGTGAATGGCGCACTGCTACAGTCATCCCTCTCCACAAAGGAGGAGCAACTACAGACCCTGAGAACTATCTCCCTATTAGCCTGACAAGTCTGATATGTAAATCTATGGAATGCATCACCATGGACCTAATGAATACGGATATAGGGAATCTCCAAACTCTGGATTCCACACAGTTTGGTTTTGTGAAGAGTAGATCATGCCCATTTAACTTGGCTGACTTCTTTGAGTCAGTCACCAGAGCTGTGGATGAAGGCAAGGTGGTTCATACAGCCTACCTTGATCTGGCCAAGGCCTTTGATACCATTCCCCACTCAGGAATCCTAGAAAAACTCACTAAGCTAGGCATCAACCCCTATATCACTAGGTGGGTTGCAAACTGGCTCGCGGAACCCACAGTGTGAAAGTTAGCTGACTCCCAAGTCAGACTGCCGACCAGTCACGAGTGGAGTCCCACAGGGTTTGGACCTGGGTCCTCTCCTGTTTGGTATCTACTTCTCTGAAGTCCAGGCCAACATGAATGGACTCTAGCTGACAAAGTTCGCAGACGATTGCAAGTTGGGAGCCATAATGTTGAAATCCTACAGAAATGCCTCACTGAGACCAACGACTGCTGTCAGAACCATGGCCTTAAGTTCAATGCCAAAAAATGTGTCATCATCCCCTTTGGGATAAACCTGGTTCCCATGAATTACCACACTGATGGTAGGGCAGCCATGGTGGTGCAGTGGTTAGCCTTGCCGCCTCACAGCAAGAGGTTCTCCAGTTCGATCCTCAGCTGGGGAGCCTTCTGTGCGGAGTCTGCATGTCCTCCCTGTCGTCGTGTGGGTTTCCTCCCACATCCCAAAGACATGTTGTAGGTGGATTGGACACTCTAAATTGGCCCTAGGTGTGAGTGTGTGCATGTGTGTGCCTTCTGTGGAAGATTGGGTGCCGGGCTGGCAATTTAACACTGTAAAACTCCACTGCCAATCACGAGCAGACAGGTGATCCACTGTGGTGACCCCTAACCGGGAAAAGCCGAAAGAAGAAGAATAGTAGTCCACTGAACACAGAAGGCATCATAAGAGATCTGGGAACACAGGTTGACAACAGCCTCTCTTTTGACCACCACATTGCCACTGTGGTCAGAAAGTCCTTCTATGTGGCACATCTCATTACTAAGGGTTTTGCATCCAGGAAGAAAGAGGTCATTGTCTCCCTCTACTCTTCCCTCATTAGGCCAGTCATCGAGTACAATGCCCCATTTGACATGTACCTCACTAGACACTTGCAACAACTGAAGAGGCCACAAAAAGTACTTCGCAAAGAGGATCCTAGGCCTTAAACACTTGTCCTATATGGACAGACTCAAAAAACTCCAACTATTCTCCGTCTCATATCTCCTACTTAGAGGGATCTCTGCTTGACTTACAGAGCCATGTCTGACCCAGCTCTTTTAGAAATGCTACATCTAAATAAATCCCAATCCCTCGGCACTACATGCTCCAGAGACCTCAACCTCATTACCACAATCAACAGAACAAACTGGAGGGACAAGTTCATAACCAGGAGGCTGCCCATGCTGTGGAATAGACGTTCCATACATGTCAAGCTGAGCACCTCACTGGCCCTCTTCAAGAGAAATCTTGATGTGTGGATGGGAAATAGAAAATTCACCCCGGGGAATCACTCCAGTAGCTCTGCTTGACAGAGGGACTGGGAACTAAGATCAGGTGGCACGATGGCAAAGTAATCCTGTGGGCTTGGCTTGTAAAGGCTCCAGGGCCATTAGCCTAGTACACACCTATGAACCTAAATAGAACCTAGAGAATGTGGGTGGGCTGTTCTACCCCCTCCAATAGACTTGTTACTAACACTGAACCCCAGGATTTGGTCCTTGGGCCACTCTTCTTTGACATTTACTTCTCAGAGGTCAAAGCTATTTTAGCGGTTTATAGCTGACCAAGTTGCAGACAAGTGTAAACTTGGTGCCCTCATAAACTCTCCAGAGGACACCAAGATTCTCCAAGATGGCTTTCCCAAACCAATAGCTGGTGTCAAAACCATGGACTAAAACTAAATGTCAAAAGATGTGTAACAGTATTCTTTGACAAGCAATGAGTCCCTTGTAACTGTTACACTGACAACACACCCCTGAAAACTGATCCAGTAGTTAGGGACCTGGGAGCCTATGCAGACAAAAACTATCCTTTGATTACCATGTATTCATTATACGTTTTGCAATAAAAAAGCACTTTCTTATTACTAAATGTGTGAAATCCATGTCCAGGTCCAGCGATGTAATTAAACCACTGTATTCCACACTCATCTGGCTAATCACTGAGTATAATGCCCCCTTTGATATGTACCCATCCAAGCATTTAACATGACTTGAATGCGCGCAATGCTTTCTTAGTAAGAAAAACAATGGCCTAAATCATAAAAACTATGCAGACCATCTCAAAGCCTTGTTCCTCTTCTCTGTGTCATATATGCTACTGTGGGGTGAACCCTGTCCCATGTACAGAGCCTCAGCAGACCCCATCCTATCAGATCTACTGTGAATCTGCAAGTTTAATGGAGGCATAAACCCCTGCTCAAGAGATCTACATTTCTTTTGCAATATAAATGGAACATGTTGGGGGTGATAGATATATGTCACAGAGAATACCGATTCTTTGGAATTGTCTTCCTCTCCAATAAAGCAAAGTCCTTCTCTTATATTATTCAAATGTGATATGTATGAATGGATGAGTAACCACAAATTCACCCCTGGTTTAACACTCTTGTCCCTTGTGATAGGAGCAATATGTAAATGTTCTGCTCATCTCTAGGTTATTTTGCTTAAAGTATAATGGATAAAAACATCATGAGAATACATGGCTAGGTTTTTAAAGATCCTCATGAATCAATAGTCTAGTAAGTGCCTATGAACCTATGAAATGATTGCACTTGCAATATCACTGTCTATGTCAGGAAGAGGTATTTTGTAGTAGGTTGATGTTCAGAGTTAGAAACAAACTATTTTTTTCATCTGTAGGTGTAGTAGGAGCTACTCTGGCTCAAATTTACAAAAGGTCACTTCTACATTCTACAGTAGACCGTCACAGCAAGAACAGGAAAATTAGTGGCAAGGATTTGTGTGACATGGATAACAAGTTTGATCTTCTGGTGGATTAGATGTCTTACTTTAGTAAGCTCATCTCTCTAGTTGGAGGAAGAATATTTAATTTCTGGTGAAAAGCTGTCACCTTGCACCACCTCTATGGTTATCCTTTAATACGTTTTTACTGGACATCAGTGACCATATTCTTCTTCTTTGTTTTGTTATCTCATATTATCTGAAGGGTGAGTGTGAGAATGCTGGTAGTGCTGGTCAGGGTGCCTCTTTTATGAAAAACATATATATTTTTATCTTTACAATTGTATTGTAAAAATATGTCACACAGATATTTTTGTATGGAATATTTGGGGATCTGTTAGATTTGGGTAATATCTTGTACTATAGCGGTAAGGAACATGACAAGTGGTAAGGTCAAAAGTTGCAGTATGCATTCCCTGTACATGGGTAGGTACTAAGCTATCACCCTGAGGGCATTTATAAGCCTAGCCAGAGTGTGTCGGCTTTCGCCGCCCCATTGGTTAATTAACTGATCCTCTGTCAAGCAGAGCCAATGAAGTGATCCCAGGGGTGTATTTTCTGTTACCCATCCACTCGTCAAGGTTTCTCTTGAAGAGTGTTAGTGAGGGGCTCTGCCTGATGTAATTTGGAATTTTGTTCCAAAGCATGCAGAGTCTCTGTGACAGGAATCTATCCCTCCAGCATGTTCTATTTATTGTTGTGGCGAGGTTTAGCTCACTAGAGCACGTGGCTTGCAGTGACTTGGATTTCTTTAGGTGGGGCATGTCCATCAATTCTGAGTTGGACATGGCTTTGTAAGTCAGGCAGAGATCACCTCTGAGTAAGCGATATGCCACTGAGTACAGCTGGAGTTTTTTTTAGGTCGGGCTGCATAGGACATATGTTTGAGACCAGTAATCCTCTTGGTGAGGTACTTTTGTGGTCTTTCCAGCTGTTGGAAGTGTCTTGTGAGGTACATCCCTAAATGGGGCATTGCACTCTGATGGGTCTAATGAGTGACAAGTAGAGGGGCACTATAACCTCTTTATTTCTAGAAGCGAACCCTTTAGTAATTAGATGGGCCACATAAAAGGATTTCCTACCTACTTTGGCAATATGATTGTCAAAGGAGAGATTACTATCTAACTGGGTCCCCAGATCTCTTATTACCTCTTCTGTATTAAGAGGGCTGCCACCTATGTGGTAATTTGTGGGTGTTTTGTTTTTCCCAAATGGGATGACTATGCATTTTCTGACATTTAGCTTGAGGCCATGACTTTGACACCAGGTGTCCGTCTCAGTAAGGCCCTTTTGGAGGATGTCTGTGTCAGCCAGAGAGTCAGTTATGGCTCCCAGTTTGCAGTCATCGGCAAACTTGGTTAGCCATAGTCCTCCTGTGTTTGCCTGTACGTCTGAGAAGTATATGCCAAACAGTAGGCGTCCCAGGACCGAGCCTTGTGGGACACCACTTGTGACTGGTTTAAAGTCGGACCTGGAGCCCACTATTTTTACCATGTGAGTTCTGTCTGTAAGCCAGTTGGCAACCCATCTCATGACGTAGGGGTTTATGTTCAGGCTGGTGAGTTTTTCTGTAATACCCGAGTGGAGAATGGTGTTAAAAGCCTTGGCAAGGTCAAGGTAGGCTGTGTGAACCACCTTTCCCTCAACTATGGCCTTGGTGACTGTCTCGAAGAAGTCAACCAGGTTTAGTAGGCATGATCTGCCCTTAACAAAGCCGAACTGGGTTGGGTCAAGTGTTTGGAGGTTCCCAATATCTTTGTTAATGAGTTCCATGATGATGCGCTCCATAGCCTTGCAGACCAGGCTAGTTAGGCTTATGGGGCGATAGTCACCAGGGTCAGTTGTGGCCCCTCCTTTATGGAGAGGAATAACCGTTGCTGTGTGCCATTCTATGGGCACATAGCCTGTGGAGAGGCTGAGGTTGAACAGCGTGTTTAGGTAGGGGTTAGTTCATTCTGTAGTTCGTGCAAGACGCAGCCTGGGACACTATCTGGTCCCACTGATGCTGTGTTTTTGGCTTTTGAAAAGGCTGTTTTCACCTGTGCATCTGTGATTTTTGGGACACTACACTTTGCCAGTATTGTTGTGGGCCCTTTTGGAGGTGAGAGGGAGGTGAAGTTTGCACTGACTCTATCTGCCAGGATGTTGGCAATATCAGTAGGTTCAGTATATTTTCTGCTATTTTGCACTAGTTCAGTGCATATCTGTGAGTTGCCACTTAGATTCTTAACATAGCTAAAGAAGGCTTTGTGGTTATCTTTTGAATCCTTGGCTATTTTTCTTTTGAAGTTAGCCTTGGATGATTTCATGAGGGACCTCCATTTCTTACTAATACTGATCAGAGATGTCTTTCCTTCTTGGGATTTGCTTTTTTTCTTCTATTGTATAGCCTGTTTATTGCAGGGGTCCACCAAACTGGTTTCCTTCTCTTAGAGGAGTGAATCTTGGTTTTGCTAGGGATGGCATGATCCATGCATCCTTGTAGGTGCTCATAGAGTGCATTTGTAAAGGTTTCTGCATCTTGGGCAGCATTATCCTTTAGTGTGGGGGCTGTGAAACTTACCACCTCTGTCTTAAGTAAGGTAAAGTTTGCTTTAAAAAAGTTTTTTACTGTGGTTTCCTTAGTTGGGGGTGGTGGTGGGGTGTGGACATCCAGAGTGATTAGTTTATGGTCCGATCTAACCAGTGACGGGTTGACCTTCGGTGTGGAACATGTGTCGCCCATGTTGGTGATGACCAGGTCCAATATGTTTTCACCTCTGGTAGGGGAGTTTACCAGTTGATCCAGGCCATTTGAGTTGATGAATTCCAGCAAGCGCTTGGTCTGGGAATTTGTACTCGAGTAGTTTTCCCAGTGAAAGGTAGGGTAATTGAAATCGCCCAATATCAGGATGTTTGGTAGGACCTTCATGTTTTCCAGTGTCTCCAGAAAGGTGGAGTGGTGGTTCTGGGTCATGGAGGGTGATCTGTAGCAGGCCACAATTTGCATTGCAGATTTGCCTGATGTTAGTTGCACATGGATGATCTCAGAGGTATCATGCTGTGCCACTAACCTGGAGGTGTAGGTATCCTTGATGAATATGGATACACCCTCTTCTTTTGTATTTCGGTCCGTGTTCTGTGGCCAAAATGTGTGGTATGAGTTGTAGCCCGGTAGTGCTGGGGTGCTCTCTGGAGCCTTGAACCAGGTTTCAGTTACTGCACAGATGTCGACATTCTCCATACTGAGGAATGCTTCGAGTGTGTGCATTTTGAGATTTTAAACTCCTGGCATTGACTAGCATAACCCTCAATTTTTTGTTAATTGTGCTGTTTATGGAGGTGGGTTTGACTTTTGAGCCTTGCCTAAAAAAGGCACTATGGGGGCAGCAAGAGCCTTGGCCAGTATTCAAAAGTCTAGGGGTGACAGGTGCAAGCCATCTCTTGTGAAGCAACGTGGCTTGTCGAACATGTCGTCCCACGCTGACCGACACTGGATCCCCTTTGAATGACACCAGAAGCTTAGCCAATTGTTAAAATTGATCATTTTTTCTTTATACTGAGGTATCATTCTTGGTGAGGGCAGGATGCTACTCAGGGTCAGGGTCATACCAGCCTAGGCTGCATGATCAGAGAGCTCTTCCATGTCTCTTTTCATGAACAATGACAAAGTCATATTTGTACTTGTTCTGGAGTGACCTGAGTGCTTGTGTTATGTGGCTGATTCTGGTTCCTGACAGGCAGCTAACAGTAACCTTCTGCTTGTCCAGCCTAGTGAGTGGGATGTCAGTGTGCCTGACTATAGAGTCACCTATTAGTAGTGTGTTAGGTATGTTATTTCGCCTTAAGGGCTGTGATTGTGCGGCACACTGATTTTGTGTTTTATGTGTTTTCTGGTTTGTGACAGGAAGTGCAGGTTGTTTGGGTGTCTGCTTTGGAGGTCTCTGATGCTTTTGCAGGTTTTTATTTAGAGCCTCCGAGTATGATTTTGTGTATTTATGTGTATTTTTTGCCAGTGCTGTTTTAGTAGGTCTGTGTGTGGCTGGAGTTGTGGTGCAAGTGTTAACCTTCTCCTCTTGACTGTCTGTTCCAGTCTTGGGTGGAGACTGCTTAACTTCCAGTTTGGCTGTATAATTGCATCTCTCGCTTATGTTAGTGTTTTGTGGTATGAGGAGAGGGTGGTCTGTGTACATGAGGCAGTTGTAACATTGCCTCAGGATACCCAGATTCACCAGCTGGACTGGAGAGTGCACCTGAAGTTGCCCTTTGGTCATGCCTGAATAGTAGGGTGAGCTGCTTAGTTGGTGAGGGGTGAATAAAGAGTCTTGCCCTGCTGGGCAATCAGTGTCGAGGTATATTAGAGCTTGCTATTAGGTCTGAGCAAGTGCTGGGCTGCAAGATGCTTTTTGAGTGCTTAGGTTGAGAGTTAGACAGGTTTCAAGGGAAAAACTGAAGAGCAGACTTAGTGGAGACGGGAATAATTTAACCGTAGCTAACCAGCACTGCCCGGTGCGCAAAACCATGCAAATGCAGTTTTTATAGTAGGGAAATGAAAGAGATAGAAATTAGCCCAAAATGGCCCATAAACTACTAACTTCTGGGCTGGAACCACTCCTCCAGGGACAGATAGGTTGCTCAAAGCTCTCCTCTCTCACAGGTGAACAGAGAAACTTCCTTCTATCCAAGTAAGGTATGGGCAACTCAGAAACTAGTATCACAGCCCTGAATTCAGCACTATCCTGAAAACTGGACTATATTAGCTTAGAAAGGCGGGAAACAAGGATTTTATTTATTATTTATTTTTTTTGAAAAGATAAGGCAAAAACAGTAAAAAAATCCATTCAAAACAGCTCTAAACGACTACAAACAATCAGAAAATTATTTAAACAAAAAACAACTTTTTAAAAGTGCAGGCAGTCAAATAAGTACAATATGTGAAAAAAACAAGCTTTTAAATCACAATAAATGCTGGAAATCTCTTCCCATGGTAGATAGGCTACCTAATGCTTACCACTCCCACTGATAAGCTAGAAGGCTTCCCTCCAAAACAGAAAGGCATGGGGGGCTCAGAAGGAATACAACATAAAATATTGTGCACACATAAGGCAGTGATCCCAACACTGATTTAAACATTTTTCATTTTCATATGTATTTTTGCTATTAACTTCTACGAGTTTCTGTAAGTTTGCTGTTATACTCTTCATGTAGTCCTCAGCAAATTTAGCTAGCAGCATATCTGGGTGACTTGTTTGGAGATCTGAGAAGTAGATGGTGAACGGATGTGGTCCCAGCAGTGAAATTTGACAAGCAACACTAGACTCTGTTTTGCTTTCTAAAGTCATAAATACTACTTCAGCAATGTGGATCAAATATGTTATCCAGTTTTATAGCCATCTTAAAACTTAACATTTAGACCTTTAAGCTTATTTATAGTTCCTGCCTAGGAAATAGTGAAAGGGGCCTTGGATAGCTCCAGGTACGCTGTATGACCTGCACAACCACTATCTACAAACTTGTGAGTGACTTTCTTGAAGTTTACTAAATTAAGTAGACATGATCTCCATTTGACAAAACCATATTGTTGTGCCCCTAGAGGAATAAGAATGTTTTATATCAGAGCTTATGATTATGATCTCAGATATAATGCATTCCACTCCGATGGGCCTATAGCTCCTAGGGTCCATGGTGAGGCAACCTTTATGGAGTGACATAACAGTCAAAGATACCTTATTGCTATGGTTAAGTTGAACAGTTACTTCAGATGGCATGCCTGGAGCTGTTGACTAAGTAAAAGATATATAATACCTAGTATTTTAGTAATTTAATGATACCTTATACTTTAATAAATATGTGAGTATGGCCTGTCATTTGACACACTGCCACAAAATCTTTAGTGTGGTACCACTTCTTTAATATTTAAACTGTGGCATATGAAACTGCAGCTGTCTTGGATAACCATCACAAAAAAAAAAAAAAAAGAATGTGTACTTAACACCACTTCCTCTGAGAGTCTAATGGTATATTATTTTATTTCTGATGCTTAGCTATCTACTGATGCAGACATGAAAAGGTAGCTCTGTGTAATTCATACTTATTAAAAGGTTTCCTTGTGCTACTCTACTCTAATCAAAGGCAATTCTGCCAAGTTTCAGATAACTACTGACTTGCAGCTATTGAGTGGTGAGACAAGCTCTACCTTCCCTATGACCTGAAATGCATTAAGGAGGTTATTTAGAGAATAAAATTGATGGAACGAATGATTTAAACGTGGTTTGTGCATTTGAGCAGCCACTCACAATCACCTTGTGTCAGAAGTTGGTATTGCTTGGAAGGTGGATGGCATTTGGTAGAGAAAGGAACTGAGAGGCACCTCTGAAAGATAGGCATTGATATCTGCACTGGTTCAATGAAGTATTCTTAATACCCTGGGTAGCACTGACTTCTGTCTTGTAATGAGCCACTTAAAAATAGAAGAAAATATTACAGAAATGTCAGAAGAGCCTATAGTCAGTCCCAACCAAGTGGCAGATGACCTTAGCAGAAAGACCATTTTAAGGATCTGCTATTCAGCACTGTATTGAGAGGATGACATATGCGGATAAAGTTGTTGCCTAAAATTTCCTGTTACTTCCTTTGCACTTCATGTAGAGCAAGAATGTTTTATGTTCTTTTCAAAGTGGGAATGCCCTTGTTCAAAGGAGGATAGGCAAAGACAATGTCCAATTGCTAAAGAAACAATAGTGCCTGTTTATTTAGAAAAGTAGGCTTGCAAAGCCTATTCATCAACTGCCACCTGATATGGCTACTCTAGCTTTGTCCAGTTTGCCATAGTACAAGGGAGTAGCTTTGAGTGACATGGTAAAGCAGTGAAAGACGGTCGGCCTACATCAATATGTTTAAAATGGAAATGAGATAGTTCCCAGTATTCAAGAAGGGGATGAATCCTACCCTTACTGATAAATAGTACTCACCCTGGCCAAACGTAGCATAGCAGTGCGCCAAAAGCCTTTCGTGGATTACTGAGTTAAACTGTTAATCACTGCATATTTAACGGCATAAATAGATACATACCTAGAGTCACTGCGAGTTGAATCTGAATCCACCTGTTCCCTGTCCCATAGACTAAACACCATAGGTTCATAGGTAAATAGCAGTCTGCTGACTATTATAACCTTATCCAGAATACTAACAAGTGGGCTGCTTTACAATAGTTCATCTGTTACATCAATTAATATTTGAAATTATGGATCATATTTAATTGCATATAATTTTATATGCCTTCATTTGCTGCTTGAGTCGTATACATCTTCCAATTAGTTGCTGAAAAGATGAAAAGTATGTGCCACATTATTTAAACACAGAATCTAAGACAAATACATTATTCAGTGTGGAGAATCTAGACAGTGAACCAGGAAGTCTTCCTGCAAACCCTCTAATTTTACAGCAGTACCTGTCATTAAAAAATGTAATTTATTTAACTGTCCCTTACTTCGGCTTTCCAGATAAGAACTAGTGAGAAGTAAAGCAGTACTGGGAATTTGCTATGTATATTGGCAGTTCATATATCTGAGAATATTTAAAATATGCAGTTTAGTCCATTCGTAAGGAAAAGCTACTAATATATAGATTTTATGGGATTATATTATCTTCTTGATTCATCCATGTGCACAGTGGAGAAGAACCAATATCCCCAAATACCTGGCAGAAAAACTCTTTTGTCTAATTATTGGATGTAAATTTGTACTTATTTTGCAACTAAAATCAAATTTCTTTCAGTGAAATTTTGATAACAAATATTGCGTTACAGGAATAATGTGACTATTTACATGGTTTATCATATATCTCTGCTTACACAGTCTGAATAATACTTGTACACAGTCCAAATAATTGTTATAAATAATGCTTTGTATTATTTTATATACAATCTTTTTCAGAAGAAGTAATGGTACAAATATATTTAATATGAATAATGACAGTACATATTTTCCTCAATATGCTTTTCATAAAAAAATAAATACTATACTACAAACTATTTAAGCAGAAGCTGCCCAGCACTGCAGAACATGTAATAAGATCCCACAGCATAGTCTGTACCACATTCCAGTTCTGCAGTCATGCTTCCAAGGTTTTTTTGTCTTTCCTATCTGATATCACTCATGTGGCAGGTGTTAACTGTTTACAGTGACATTACCTTTGGCATGGAATACCATCATTTTGGCCAATGTATAAATATCCATGAGCTGACATAAGTTTTTATAGACTACTTAAAAACATGAAAACAAGGGATGAAGTACATAGGCTGGACAGGAAGTCTGATGACTTGTAACTTTATACCCAGGAAGGAAGAACTCAGGAAAAAGCTTTCTGAGCTTTCAGCAATCATATTCATCATAGTTCTCAACTCAAACTCATTAGCCGCATATAGCCCCACTCAAGTAAATATCTTTACTTACACAATAAATGCTTCCAGGTTCTTTATAACACAGGTCAAGGAAGCATCTGATGTCAATTACCATTGTGGTGATATGGTTCCTCAAACCTGTTGCCATGGACACCATGACAACAAACAGGATATGGACTGAAATCCTAAGATTTATCAGGCTTACTGTTAAGGTCCAGCAGCTTAAACAAAACATTTTTAATAATTATTAAGTAATTTCCTTTACTTTTTATCTTAATAACTAAAAGAAAAATGGATTATTGTCTTCCAAATAAGCGTATTTTATCCACTTCTGAATGCCACAGTTCCATGTAAGAAACCAGCAAGTAATCTAAAAAAAATAAATTAAAAAAAAAAAAAAATATATATATATATATATATATATATATATATATATATATATATATATATATACACACACATATATAAGCATGCTTAAAGATAGAACATTTAGAAATAATTTTATTATGGGATAGAAAGCAGAAGGTATAGTTAAATGGAGTTAACAGACAGAGGAAAATGAGCAGCATTACAGGGCAATAATGGAGATCACTGGACTGAGCGTAACTCGTATCTATGAATACAAACATGAATTACATTCAGTCCAGTTCTCCATTATTGCTGAGATTATTAGGACAAAGAGCTTTATTCTTCCTAAAAAGGTAAGTAAATGAGTTGGAAACAACTGAGACATGTTTCTTAATTTGCTGCAAATAGTGGAGATGGCCAGACCTACAAAATTAGCAGTTATTTTATAGTGCAGTTCGACATGGCGGGATTTCTGAGGCTGTTAGTGTACAGTTAGTCTCTGTGCTGGATGAGGCAGTCTTACAAAAACTGGTTAGTATGGTCTGAGTTGAGGAAAATGGTCTGCTTTCTTACAGCCAGACTCAGTTATTGGATGATAAAGAGAAGTTTACTTGCCATAATAGGACATTTTGCATGTTTTCTGTTTGCAGGGCACTGCTATCGGCTATTGTGTCATAGTGTTTTATAGTACCTGGAGGAAAGCGAGCAAATATTAATTCCAAATTAGTAGCATATTTGCCTTTTTTCTGTTTTTCGAATGGCAGCCATACCCATGCCTCTCAAGTGTACCTCATTATGAAGAACGTTCCTCATTTGGCGATAATGCAGAACGTGCGTATATATACACACACACACACACACACACACACACACACACACACACACACACACACACACACACACACATGTCAGTAATTTAGACAACTATTGTTAAAGTTGATAACTGTTTAGTTGACATAATGTGCAAGTGATTTTGCACTGAACCCGTGGTGTGTGCTTTCCATTGTACGCTGCCCATGATGACCGCACTAGAACTGGAGCACAGTGGTGTGATTGGTTTCATTCTTTTTTGAAGGGGTGACAGTTTCATTGTTCCCTTGTCTGGTGGCTTGATGTCTTGTTTACCATTGGCCTGCTGATGCTTAATCATGACTGGTAATATAAACCTGAAGCTTCTTCACTGCCTTTGACCATGTGGTGCGTATCCCTGGCTGGTAGTTTCTAGAGCTTCACTCTTGGCTTCATCAGAGCAGCATTTGTTACAAAACCAAAATTTATAGAGTTCATTTCTTCTCTCCTTATTTTTCCTTTTATTTTATTTGAATGTAAAACTAATTGCTGGATATGTCACTAATCTTGTGTGAATATTGGAGTGGATCAGCAATCTTATATATGTTCCTGGGAATGAGACATCCAAATATTCTTTTTCACCAAGGAACATAGCTTTCGCATAAGAAACATACTGAATTAAATAGATGGCATTACCATTTAGAGTGTCACTCTTCCTAACCGAGAGCAATAGGTTATTCTGGTTTTGATAAAACAACTACCCTCTCCCCTCCCGAAAAAAAAAAACAACTAAGATTTACAGGTGGTTCAATATCAAATGCATTAGGCCACATTTCAAAAGACTTTCTGTCAGTGTAAGTGACTTATGGTGCAAGGCCTATAAAGTAGGCTTACACTGGAGCAAGTCAAACAGAGAGAAAGCATTTTGGAACTGGATTCATTGTCTCAGTATTTTCACAGAAGTATTGCCTGTTTTAGCTGATGGGTTAAATTTATTAATTTTGGTAGACTTTGGAGCAAGTCAAACTGAGAGGAAGTGTTTTGGAACTGGATTCATTGTCTCATTATTTTCACAGGAGTATTGCCTGTTTTAGCTGATGGGTTAAATTTATTAATTTTGGTAGACTTTAAACTTTCTCCAAGAGAGCATAATTATGGCAGTTTCTTTTTAACTTTAAGTGTCTGAATAGCTTACAAGATTGTGGTGTCCAGCACTCTTCAAAACAAGATGTTATGACAAAAAATATTAACTCCTCGGCAGAACAATTGCATCTGATAAGGCATAACTTTCTAACACAGTGTTCAAGGGTCCTTAGCACATGTATAGTCATATCAACAGCTATCATATGTTTACACAATTTAGTATACTCCATGTAGAATTATTATGTTGACCCCAATTCATTTTTAGGCCATCAGAGCTTGTTTCTAGATAGTTGTATACCATAACACAAACATGCAACATTATTGCAAATAAATATGGTTTTATATAAGGAATTTCTTGGAATTTTAAAAGTTTTAAGTGTTGTCAGAAAGCAAGCATTATGTTTCTGTGAGACCCTGAAAAGGTTTAACTGCTTTTCAAACTTCAAATTATACCTTATTTCTTTGTGGTGTTTCTGATGGGATAAATGGAAGTATCATAAAATAATACCAAAAACATGGAAGACAAGCACACTAAGGAGTAGAAATTGATTATGCAACAATAAAACAGAGGTGGTATTGAATATAGCAATAACCCACGCCTGGGTGTGGGTAATGCTAAATTTACCCACGGTTGGCGTGGTCCCGAGGGACCAAACAAAGCCAACCGTGGGTAAATTTAGCATTACCACCACCCAGAAGTGGGTTATTGCTATTATACCATGACATTATTTAAGAAAAGAAACTGTTACTTTTCTTAAATAATGGCATAGTATAATGCCTGTTTACTGCCCTTCCGCAGATGTCTGGCATCCGCGGCAGTTCTGATGTACTGCGCGCCTGCGCAGTACATCAGAGCTGTGGGCAAAAGCAACGGAGAAAGCAAGATCTCCATTGATTTTTTTTAGTGTCTCGCTATGTTAAATGAGTTAAACATAGCGAGACAGTTTTAAAATAAGCAACGGACATCTCCGTTGCTTATTTTAAAACTGTCTCGCTATGTTAAACTCATTTAACATAGCGAGACACTAAAAAAAGCAACGGAGATCTTGCTTTCTCCGTTTACAAACACTGTCCCGCTATGTTAAATGGGTTTAACATAGCGAGACAGCTTTAAAATAAGCAACGGAGATCTCCCTTGCTTATTTTAAAGCTGTCTCGCTATGTTAAACCCTTTTAACATAGCGAGACAGTGTTTTAAAAACCGAGTTATACTAATGGAAAAAAGTCCGGGCAACCGGACCTTTTTCCATTAGTATATCTCGATTTACAACGGGCACGCTGGCCAATCAGCGTGCACGTTTTGGGGGGGTCATGGTATAATATATTTTAGGACACCCCAACAGAAAATGAGGATTTCCTAATTAAATTCTAGAATGTTAAAATCAATGAAAATGTTACCCATATTAGTAGTGTTACTGACTTCAAACTAATATGCCACAATATTAATAGACTATGTTGACCAAAACAATTTGGAACATATAGTAAGAAATCCAACTAGGATGACAGGTTGGATATCAACTGACAAACCTAAATTCATTCTGCTCCCCTACATTGGTTTCACCCTCTGTAAGTAATGGAGATCATGATTCCATTGTCTTTAAGCTGAATAAAATAAAGCTCAGTGATATATAAATCATCCTTCCTAGAAGTAACCATTGGAAGTATGACATAATAAATTATATACATAAGAACACATACCAGAATTCTTTCCCCAGTGACCTAAACAAATCTGTTCAGAATACTATAAACAAAGTCTTTGATATTACTAACTTCTGCATTCATTAATATATGTCAGCAAGAGATAAATATATAAGTAAATAAAAAAGTGAAGTACTTGCAAATTTGTTAGGCATGTCCATGGAAGCGCTTAAGACAGAAAGGTCTAGCTGGTTGCTAATACATTTGTATAAAAGAAAAGGATTCAGCTACCCAGGATAGGAAAAAATGAAAGGAGAACCATAAATTAGATTAGGGTGGTGGAAGATTGACTGAAATGCTC
>NC_056750.1:400851390-400853890 GCF_019279795.1 Protopterus annectens | reverse complement strand
AAACATATTGGGGGAACATACAAACAGTACTAAAAGTTGCTCTTGTATAAACTTAGTTGACAGAATAACAGATCTTGCTTTAGCATGCATTTTTCTGAAGGGTATGAAGTCTGAAACTCAATGTCTGTCATTATTTTGTGATTTCATTCCTAAATGATTTGCCAGAAAACCACAAACCTTATGAAGAACAAACCAAAAATAAGAAGCAAAAATCTATTAATTCTGCAAAAATCTGGACAGTTGAAAGGTAGACTTCAGCCAGGGCTGTCTTTGAGTTTGGCTGAATGGGGCCTCCCCCTATAGCCATTCCAATGTCCTATTATTTGGCTTTTTCACCCCATTTACCATAAACACTGCAATGTGCATACTGCTTTACTTCTATGATGATTGGATTTCATTTAAAAGTTTTATTTTACATTTTACAGAACAAGCACTAATAGACATCTGCTAAACAAAGCAATGCAGTCTCACAATGAAAACAGACTTGGCATTAAAATGTCTGTGCCCTTGAAACTCACAATGAAGAGGTTGCTGCTAGCAAACAACTTAATATTTTATTGTTTCATTTACAAATAAAGTGCCTGCTGCCCTTGAGGAATAAATTGTCTATGTTACCTTAAAAAATGATAAGCTAGTAATATTGCTGGTAATAATGCTATAGGGAATGGATGGCAAACTGATAGGTTCATAGTTACTAGGTATCTCCACCAAAGAGGACATTCTCAGGACTGCAGTATTCACCTCCTTTAAAAGTGCAATACAGTACAGTATCAGCAATGTATCTACATATTGTGGGAGTAGAACCCACAACCTTCTGCATCAAAAGCAAGAGGACTACCGGTTGTGCTATTAACAATGCAAGCAGACTCACCATAAGCAGCACTAAACTTCTCTTCCCCTGAAGCTCTCAGCTTCTTGTAAAATCCACTTGACACTCAACTGTATCTCTCAACTTTGCAGCACAAGAAGTCTGGAAAAAGCCAAAGCCCAAAAACCAGGGACACATTTTAAACATTGCTTGTATAATCTTGGAAAGTTGCTAGAATAAAATGCTGTATTACCACCATGCATTTCACTACCAAGTCTTGAATCCAGGACTATATGCACTATAGTTAGAGCAACCACTATGCCAAATCAACTGTTTCTTGAAACATGGGAAGACTGAACCTTAAATGGCTATCATTTAGTGAATTTACTTCTCACCATTGCTCTCAACCTCTTAGCACAAAATACCTGGATAAGGCCAATAATGGGGGAATACAGCCCCCAAACAAATTCAGTTCTCACTATAGCTCTCAATCTCTTAGCACAAAAAACCTAGACAAAGCCAATAATGGGGGAATACAGCCCCCAAAATAGGGGCAACTTTCAAATATTGATCTTATAAACTTAGAAAATTGAAAGAATAAAAGGCTTTGTGTTACCATGTACTTTCTGAAGAATATGAAGTCTGAAATTAAAATGCCTGTCATTATTTAGTGAATTAAATCCAGAAAACCACAGAGTTTATGAGGAACAGAACAAAAATATAAGGCAAAAAACTGAGCAGTTTTCACAAGTGATGGTAGTTAGGGAATTCAGGCTCTTTCTACCTGAACCCAAAGTACAGAGTTTGAGCATGAGCTATTCTCTAACCACTACTGTTCCCTGAATCACTCTAGCCACCAGGTATATTTATCTGGGGCATTACACACACACAAAATAGTGCTATCTCCATTGAAGAAATAAGTCCTAGCTCCACTGAAAATCCCCTGCTGAAGAAATAACTCACAGCTCCATTGAAGATCCCCTGTTTAGTAATCCCCACAATAAGAATGGAAAATATTTCAGTGAGAGCAGGGTGGATA
Organism: Protopterus annectens; assembly: GCF_019279795.1. NCBI lineage: Eukaryota > Metazoa > Chordata > Ceratodontiformes > Protopteridae > Protopterus > Protopterus annectens. The sequence goes on along the minus strand of NC_056750.1, from coordinate 400,852,043 downwards.
TTCAGCATGCAAACATTGCAGTCTGGTCCCCTTCCAGTCCATTTGGTTGTAACTGCATAGACTTCTGGGCATTTCTGTAGTCTGCTGCCTTCTGCCTAATCCGGACTGCTCTTAAACCAGTCCGGAGTCTGCACACACATGTGTGTTGCTCTTAAACCAGTCCGGATTCTGCATGCATGTGTGTGTGTGTAGTTCTGGGAATGCTCACACGCATCAGCGGAGTTCGTTCCGGGAGTCTTTTTTTTTTTCCTTTCCAGGAGTCCTTTTTTTATTTTCTTTATTCTTTTATGTTATTTTTCATTTTCAGCTGGGGGTTGCACTCCTGCAGTCCAACAGCATGAGCCACCCCTGATGATGTGGTAATTAGTGTGGTCTGGGCATTTTATAAGCCTTTAGAGGTGCCGTCTGCAGTTTGGATTTTTTAAGAGTACATGCCCGGGAGTGAATTTTATTTTCGCTTGTTTCAAGCAATGGTTTGCAGAACAGACTGTATCTTTAATGGGAAGTTTTTAGCTACAGCTTGTTTTGCTTCTAAAGAAAGAAGGTTGGAAATCCAGTAACTAAACTGCAACTGACAGATTACTTTACTCAATGTTCTTTCAGTGCATGTGAAGTAAATAAATGAGAATGATCCAAGAACAGACTTAAGGATT
>NC_056750.1:400808890-400846390 GCF_019279795.1 Protopterus annectens | reverse complement strand
GTGACCTAACAGTACTGACAAGCAATGAGCTAATGAAACCTTTTATTTAGGACTGAACAATCTAATTCTGTAACTAAAAATATGCAGGTACCTGCAAACACTCAAAAAATGTCAGCAAATTAAGTGTTGTGTTTTAAATGTGGAAAGAACAGACACATTGGGAAGAACTGTTTAGATAATAATGCTCTGTTTAACAGAAATGTGATTTTTAGCCAAGCTTATACCAGGGAAAATATGAATATTGTACTTAAAAAATGCAGTATCTGTGCAACATTCTGATAAATCTCTGTCAGTGGAACATAGTAAAGTGATTGTAGAATCAGCCTGTTGCCTCTGTGGTATGACTAAGTTAGCTAAATGTACAGTATTGGTTGACTGGGGTTACTAGACTCTGGAATCAATAGATAAAGTATGGCATCTAGTAGCCTTAATAAAAGGCCAGTATTTCTCTGGTTCAAGACATTGTGGAAATTGAGGGTGGAGCACAGTTAGATGCTCTGTTGTCTCAATATTTTTCAAATAAAATTGAGGAAGGTGAGCAGCACCTTGGCACCCTATTAATAACACACAGTTCTTAATGTACTCCGAATAAGAATGTGTCTGGTAAGAGCAGTCTGACACACTACTAAGAACATTCACTTCTGAATGGTCCTTTATTGAGAACAGAAGAAGGCAACATCAGTCTGACTCCTTGCTAAAACAAATAGTCCTGATGTAGACATATAGATATATGAAAAGCTTTCAGAGGATAATAAAATATGGTTTTATCTAGAAGCAGTGGAGAAACCTGTGCATTACCAGAAACAGCAGACATTATTTTCTTGGCGGAAATTTCTACAGAGATAAGGATTAATGCATGAAGTGGAATCTTGTCGATGATTCTACTCACCAGAGAAGTGAAAAGATGCCTTTGGGGGCGATAGAAAGGGAAGAATTCACAGAGATAAACTTACTGGAAAAGAAGCAGAACCTAAACAGAGCTATTGGTTTCTTCTTCAAGGTTAAAAAAAGAGGACTATTCAGAAGCAGGACGCTCAGCACTGGGTACTTAGAAAAAGAGAGTTGTCTAGAGAAAAAGAGAGTTATCTAGTTAAAAATGAAAGAACTGCCAAATCAAAAGCAGAAGAAATTGAATGACATCAGTTGCCTTTTGTAGATGAAAAAATAGAAGAAAGACCTATACATGTGTTTTAGCTGAAGAGGCTATGCCTTCCTCTTCACATCAAAATACTGACAAAAGTGTTCCTGATCTGGCAGATGTGCACATAAGGGATGGCAATATTAAGAAAGCCTGAAAGGAACATTTTACATTAAGCAATGTTAGATTAGAGTAAGAGACAGATAAGCAGGTGGACCCATACTCATAATCTGCGATAAAGAATGCCTTACTTTACAGGGTAAATGAAGACAACAAATAAATCATACAACAGGTGTTCCTTCCATAACCTTTTAGAACACCTGGGATTATTAACACCATAATCTTTTAGAGCAGCTGTGATTAAACGGGTTCCCTTTGGAATCTCAAAATCCTAAAACCTCGAAATTCATATGGTTGAGACCATATGATCGAAGTTTTAGAAGTTCAAAATTCTGAGTGGAGATCTGCATACGGCACAAAATGGGAGATTTCCCTTTTCCTCGCTGTAATGAGATCTTGGAGTCAGTATATTTAAGTACCGGGAGTGTGGGAGGGCAGGGAGGCTTGTCCCCCCTGCAGAAACATTGAGAAACTGCTTTTTTTATGTTGGATTTATTTTGAAATCTCGACATTCCAAAACATTGATTATATGGTCTCGATTATATGAAATTCAATGTTTTGGAAATTCGAGATTGTGAAGTGAATCTGATTAAACAGATATAGTTATTTTTTTGGAAGGACACTTAAGGATGAACAAAACTAAAGCTAGAATAATATCAAGGTTTTATTGGCCTGGTGTAATGAGGGATGTTGATAATTTCTATGCAGGATACTCAGAATGTCAAATAATGGCACCACATCCTGGGTTCAGAAGTCATTTGAAATGTATTCCTGTCACTGAAACCATATTCAAGTAGATAGCAATGGATTTTGCAGGTCCATTAGTAAATTATATTACTGGCTACCAGTACATTCTGGTAATTACTAATTATACTGAGAAGTTTTCAGAAGCATTACCACTGCAAAAAAAACAAAAAAAATGCTAATCCAATAACCAAAGAGCTAGTGTTACTTTTGCAGTGGGTGGGAATACCAAAGAGAGGTTTACAGACCGGGGAACCCTGCTTATGTCCAGGATAATGCACCAGCAGTGCCAGTATTTTGAAGTAAAACAGTTGAGCTTCAGTGATTCACCTTCAAACTGATGGGTTAGTGGGGTGCTTCACCAAAACTCTGGAATTTATGCTAAATAATGCCAAAGGAACAAGTGTGTAAGATATGGGATCAGTCACTCCCTTACCACATGTTTATTACAAGAGAGGTACTGCAAGCTTTAACAGGATTTACCCTATTTTAGTTATTACATGGGACATATCTCCAAGACTTGCCAGATGTAACCAAAGGGACTTAGGAGGAAGAGAACCCTCCATTTAAAAATGTAACAGTATACTACATAAAAATAAATGATAAGCTGAAAATTGTTATGCCAGTAGTGAAGGAATATATACAAAGGGCACAAAACATGCATCAGTGCTTTTATACGAGAATACCAGACATAGGAAGTTAAAAGCAGGTGGAAATATTAATGTTTGCCCCTCTCTGCTGTGAATAAACTCTTAGTAAGATAGCAAGGACCATTTGATGTGATAAAGAAAATGAAAGAAATGAGCCACATACAAGGCAGATGAGCACCCGCAGTGGTGGTGCTGCGGTAGCGTTGTCACCTCACAGTAAGACGCTGTCTGGTTCGATTCTCAGCTAGAGCAACTTCTGCATGGAGACATGCGTGAATGGGCGTACCTTCATTGAAGGTTGTGCATCAGAGCTGGTAACTCGGCACGTAAAAATCGACTACCAATCATTAGTGGACCGGAGTTCCGCTGTGGCGACCCCTAACCGGGAAAAGCCAAAAAACACAAACAAACAAGGCAGATGAGTAAGAAATTACCAACGAAAATATATCATGTAAATTTTTTGAAACCACTGAGGTGAAGTTGAAACTTCTGTAGTCTGGAGGCTGAGATAAATAGCAGCAGTAAGGTACCAGGGGAATACTATCCCTGCAGCTCAGATAAATAAGGCTTTTGTTTAAGGTCTGTAATTAAATTAAATAATGCTTACTGAAAATAATGATTTTTTTAAGAGCTACCTGGTAAAACAAACTTAACATTATATCAAAACCATGCCAAAGGAGAAGGTAAACCTAAAAAGTCCCACAGAAATGAAATCCCACAGAAACGAAATAAATGTGAAGAAAGAAAGAAGCTTAGATTTACTAAGAAAAAAAAATTAGATTCAAAAGTTAGGAAAAGAGGAAGGCGTAACATAAGGTTTATGGATGTAATGAGAAAGGACATGCAGGTGGTTGGTGTGACAGAGCAGGATGCTGAGGACAGGAAGAAATGGAAACGGGTGATCCGCTGTGGCGACCCCTAATGGGAACAGCTGAAAGAAAAAGAAGATTCAAAAATGAATGGAACAGTCCATGTGTGTTGTTCCCTAAAGTGGATGGCTCCAGAAGTTTTTGTGATGACTGTTCAAACATGAACAAAATGTCATTATTTTTAAAAAGAAAAGTAGAGGCCCACTTACATGAAAGTGCACTTAAAATGAAAGTATACCGGTTCAACAACCTCGCTACTTAAATATACTAACTCCAAGATCGCACTACAGTGGGGAAACAGACATATTCCCTTTTCCCCAGCGTGTTGTGCTTCAGTGTTGCAGTGTTTCCTGCTTTGTATTTCTTTCCAGTTCGTTGAACCGGTATTCACAAAAGTGCACTTTTGTTTAAGTGCACTTTCACGTAAGTGGGCCTCTACTTTTCTTTTTCGAAATAATGAAATTTCAACAAAGAAAAGTAGACCCGAACAGAATATCCAAATTTAAAAAAGAATGAGCTTACCCACTACTTGCTTAAAAATGTTTTAATAAAGACAAAGCTTTTGAGTAAAACTTTTTTCAGTGTATAATAAAAGCAACATCATATGAACGTAAATACCTTAATAACTTTACAAATTGTTTTAATCTTAATACAGGCTTAATACTCATCAAACCCAGATGTATGTTTGATCTTAAATAAAATCCATTATATTCAATGTTCTCAGTATGCAAAATTATATCTCCATCCCTTTTATTAGGATATATTCATTTTAACACTGTGAAAGAGAACTTATGACTATTATCAGTATCCATAATATGTTTAGCAAGGGCATTAGTAGTGACAACCATTCTTCTTATAGCTGAAACATGTTATGAAATAAGTTCTTTTAACATCCTATTGGTCTTCCCCGCATAAAACATGAACATATCTTGCAAGTTGCAAGATAAACAACAGTAAAAGTTGGACAGGTAGTAATGCACAAAATATTTTCTTCTTGGTAACAGGATGCATAAAAACCTTATGTAAATGTACATATTTACAAAACTGACAATTGTAAGGAGGAATAGTACACGGTGTGACTGTTATTACTTAAACAACATGTTTATCCTTAAAATATAATTGTTTTAAATCCCATTCCCTTTTAAAAGTGGACTTGGGAACATATTATATTTCTTAATGCCTGTATCACTGTCAGAATGAATCTATTCATTTTAAATACTACCTAATACTTCAGGTGCCCTTCTGTTATATTTGGTAATACACTTTAGTGCTAAATTCCTTTTCTGAAAATATTCATTGTACAGCCAGTATTATCTGAAAAAAATATGGTTTCGCTTCAGTGTTCTCTCTATCCTAAGGCAGTCAAGACCATTCACACATTTCCAGTACCTTTCCAAAGGTGGCACCTCCAGCAGGTGAGCATTTTCCTTACATACTTTAAAGTCACAGCTAAGCATAAACCTAATACAAACCACTGCTTATGCAGATGAGCTGTCCAGGTCTTCTACCCAATCCTGTCCCCTGCATCACCTTCCTCAAATGTGCTAACCTTAACTGTACCCATACCACTGTCCCTAACCCCATCCTTACACAATGCATGCACTCAAGTCACTCAACAACAAGTACTGTTATGACTCTGTCATACTCCATGTTGGAGTGAGTGACTTGAGACTTACCTCTCTGGACTATATGATGATAGGCATGATAGAAGTCTTTGAGTATGTGTCCCAGACAGGTATGTCCCTAGCCCTAAGCAGTATCATTCCCTTACCTAGCATAATAGTACAATATAAACAAAAACTGACTTCAACAATTGGTGTAGCTTCTGGTGTCAGTCCTGTGGGACAACAGTATCTATCAGTTTGGGAGGATATGGTAGACGGACCTTGCTGATCTGCTAGAGATGGTCTGTACCTGTCCCCAGTAGGCTTTTGGATACTGCCTCCCTCATAGTGCCTTTTTAGGCAACGTCGAAACAAATTTTCCATCATAAAATCTAATTGAGACAAATTCAGGGTTGTGCTTCTTAATGCTAGGAGTTTAAACATGAAACTGCATTCCCTGGAAGCACTCCTCACCTTGGAGGATGCTGATGTCTGTGCATTTACCAAGACATGGTTCAAGGCTGCTGACAGCATAATGCCTTCCACACATTTAGACCTCAAAATAAACATGGAGAAACCAAAGATGGAGGTGTATCCATCTTCGTTAAAACTAAATACACTTCGGGACTGGTCAAACAGCAAGATTCTCTTGAACTACTTCATGCCCAATTAACTATGGGGAAAGTACCATATGCTCCAGATCCCCCACCATGAACCAAGATAAGCACATGGCCTACCTCAGTTTATTGGAATTCCTCACCATACAGCCCAACACCTTAGTCATGCGAGGGTTCAACTATCCTTCCATAGACCGGGAGACATAAATGAGCGAAAACATTCTCGCTCAATGGATCCTGGACTTTAACACTAATGCTCTTGAACAGATAGTCTACACTGCCACTAGGGGCTCTAATGTTCTGGACATAGTACTCACCAATGGGGGGGGGGGGGTCACTGTACTTCCCCAAGTGTGATTCCTTCCCTGGTTAGGTCATACCACACATCTGAATAGTTTGAAGTAACTACTGGAACTGATGCCCCCACAGGAACAAAAATCATAAAAAACTTCACCACTGCTAACTACATGCCTACTAAGCGATGTTATAAAAAGCTTGATACCACCTGGAGTCACAGGCATCAATGATCGCTATGCAGAAGTGTATGCAAATGCACTGTTCAAGCACTTAAGCAACTGCATAAACTCCACTGTACCTGACCGGATCAAAACCAGGTCTTTCCATAAAAACAAGCCACCATGGTGGACTTCAGGTAGAAAGATATTATATAACAAAAGGAATTCACTGTTGTCCAAAAGCAAGAGGGATCTGCAGAGGAAGAGTTCCTTCCTAAGCCTAAACAAGAAAATCAGAAATCTTGTAAAGTATTCTAAAGCAAATTACAAAACTAAAATTGCATCCCTACTAAGGATAATCATAAGGCATTCTTTAACTGTGGCCAAAGTCTAAAAGAGAATGCCCAGCTATGTGCTGAACTGACTGTAGATGGGATCACCCATACTACACAGGAAGAGATTACCTGTTCTCTAGAGATACTAGGCAAAGGGCTGGTGTCAGGTATGCTTTGGGATATGGTAGGTGGAGATGGGGGGGTGAAGTTTGTGCTGAATCTGTCCGCTAGCAGGTTGGCGATGTCTTCCTGTGTAGTATGGGTGATCCCATCTACAGTCAGTTCAGCACATAGTTGGGCATTCTCTTTTAGAATTTGGACACAGTTAAAGAATGCCTTATGATTATCCTTAGTAGGGATGCAATTTTAGTTTTGTAATTTGCTTTAGAATACTTTACAAGATTTCTGATTTTCTTGTTTAGGCTTAGGAAGGAACTCTTCCTCTGCAGATCCCGAAGTGTGTATATATATGCCTGCAAAGGGCCTGAAAGCTATTTCAGTGCATCCTTTTGAATATAAAGTTCACAGATCAGTGGCATTTTTGGACTTACCAGTACTGAAAATGCAGAGGCTGGTAGACTCCACAGACATGCCAATACAAGCTAAATGATGCAGTAGAGATATAAACTTATTTAAAAAACAGTAATGTCAGAATACGTAGTAAGTTCCTTCCCTTGTAAAAGATTATCTGATGATTGATAGAAAAACACACTTCATTCTGAAAAGCTCAAGAACACTCAAGAAGCTAGTAACCCTCCATGTGAAGAAATCCCCCATACCCTTCACTTATGTGTATTGTCTCTAAAGTTACATAACAGTGATCAAAAAGGAAACTCCCAATTTATGTGCAGAATAGTCTCATACAAACAGTGCAACTATTAAACTTTTGATCATGACCAGTTGTTTTCAGGAAGTCATAAGCTGACCAACTAGTGTTCACTTGTAGGGAACCTAACAACAGTACTGCCCTATTCATTAACTAATGCATGAAGGTATGGGGGGTGATATGCCTAAATGGAGATTTGTACTGGATGATGACTTAAGTGCAATTAGCAAATGAAATCTGAAGAAGAATTCAAAATTCTGTAGAAATAGATGCATTATACATTTTTATTTGGTTTTAAAATGATAAATCAATTATAAAGCAAATAACTATTTACATAGGTCCACAGCTGATCAATCCATCAAAGTTATATATCAACAATAATTAATATTTTTCAAGCAAGTCACTATTACAAACAATTTTTGCCATCCTAATAAATTCAACACTAGAGGGGTAACTTTACTTTTCCAATTTTTAGTAATTAGTTTTCTGGCTATAGCAAGAATAAACCAAAGAAGAGGCACTTGGGTTTTTGGAATTCTCAGGAATTGGAGCATTACATAAAACTAAAGATTTAGAAATATTACATCTATCTGACCATAGAGCTTGAATAAAGTTATTCATTTTTTTTTTCATAAGGGGAGATGACTTCACATTTATACACCATATGTGTTCAGTCAGCTATTATTTCAGAATCACATCTTCAACATTTAATTCTATTCGAGTTATGCTTAATTGTAATTTTGACAGGAGTGATAACAGCTCTGTGTTATAATTTCTAAGTGAAAATTTTCCAAAATAATGAAGATGTGGGTTTATCTGTAAATTTTAATATTAATTTATTGTATTATTCAAAGAAGTCTTTATTATTAATTTTTGAGGCATAGTTCCAGTAGGAATTGTTATATGTGAAATCTAACTTAAGAACATTTTATGTTTGACAAATAGGATTTATTTTTCATAGAATTAGTATTGACATTTATTAAGAATTCCAATAATTTGGGGAACAATTTCTTATGTAGGTTAAATATGTTATCTATCTCTGTGTTCACAAAATCTCTAAATATTTGTAAAATTAAATAGTTCTCAGAGTCTTGATTGTATTTGGACTTTAAATTTTCAATAGTATGTATATATGTGTGTATATGTGTATGTATGTATGTATGTGTGTATATATATATATATATATATATATATATATATATATATATATATATATATATATATATATATATATCAGTACCATTTAAGAACTGATGCCAATAAAGTAAATTACTTTGTTTCAATACTAGCATTTTGTTGAAGTTGTGAATTTCTAAGCAGTTAATTGTATATGCAATTGGAAACATATAAAATATTAAATCTTCAATACAATGGTTAGAATATGTGAACTTTTGGAAAGAGGAGATTATGTTAAATAGGGAATTAGAGAAGAGGGTGCAGTACCATTTACACAAAAATATTTTAATAACCAGATAAAACTATTAGGTAGGGTTGACATATGTTTATTATTTACTAATACAATTTCTTGATTAATTACTTTCCATTTTGAATCATAAGATGAATTTATCCACACTATAACTTTGCAATCATTGAAGTAGTATACAGTTGAATATCATGGAATCCTATTCCACAATTATCCCAACCATTTCTGTCCAAATTAAAGAAAACTCTTGATTTATTATGATGACAACAAATTTAAAGAGAATATTATTTATCTTCTTCATCAATGATTTTGGTGGAGATAGTGCTAAAGATGGTAAGACAAGCAATATTTTAGGCAGAATTGCCATCTTAATAAACATTAATCATTCTTGCATGGTAAAGAATAATTTGTGAGTAAACTTTAAATGTTATCAACAACCAGTTGGATTTTTTTTTCTATCATTTCTTTACTATTAGACATTTTTTGTATGATTTTTTTTATTTTTTATTAATTAATAATGTACTTGTTTTATTATGATTGCATCTTAAGTTTGAGATTTTTTCAGACTGACTCATAGAACTAATTACAGGCTCTAATGACTTTTCTATATTTCCTAGTAAAATAGCATCAGCAAAGAGGTGGAATCATTAATTTGAAGTCTTCTTTTATTTTTATACCATTAATGTTCTTATTGGTCTAATACTATTAGCAAAGGGTTGTATAGCTAATGCAAAAATTAAAAGTGATGGACAGCCTTGTTTTGTGCCTTTTTGTAATTTAAAGGAATTGGAAAGAAAATAACCTATTTTAATATAAGCACAAGAGTTATTGCATAGCTTAGAAATTAATGCAATTAGCTCAGGTGAGAAATGCTACACTTTAAGTGTTTTAAACAAGTACGACCAATTAACTGAGTCACATATAACAATTCCTATCAAAATAGAGGCTAATGATAGAAAGTTCTTTTTTACCTTTATTTGCATAGTCTATTAATGTATGCATTTTTATTATTTTATCCTTCACTTGTCTATTTTAAAATAAACCCAGTTTGATTATTGTTAATTAGTTTAGGTATAGATTAATTCTGTTAGCTAAAATTGACATGAACATCTTATAGTTCACATTTAAAAGTGAAAGGGGTCTGTATTATTAACACTTTGTAGGATCCTTATCTTGTTTTAAAATTTGTGATATCGGGGAATATTTCCATGATGGGGGACATCAGCGGTTGTTTGTATTTCTCTGTAGACCTTCTCTAATATTTTAACTGAATCATCTGGTAGTATTTTATATAGTTCTGGTATAAGACCACTTAAGCCCGGTGCCTTATTTTTTAAACTTTTTTATTTGATATTTTATTTCTGTTAAAGTGAATGATCTGTCATTTTTTATTTGTTCACTTGTTAATTTATTTATATTTTTCCTTAGAAAAGTTTCAACTATATCATTATCTACATTATTTTTATTATTTATGTTTTCATAAAATATTTTAAAGCCCTCAAAAATACATTTAATATCAGTTCTACTTTATTTTTTAATATTTGTATGTATTATAATTTCTTTATGATTTAGATTATTCATTTTCTTTGATCTAAGAGCAAGTTTATTCAAGCTTAAAGGGTTAAGTGAATATGTCGGAAGTTTAAGTTTTTCCAGGTTTATTGAAACATTATGATTCAGAATTTCAACATATTTTGTATTTTTTAAGTTTTTAATTTCAGACTGACTGATAATTTGACTGATAATTTCATTTGGTTTTAGGTTTAACTTTAGTGCATCTATTTTGACCTGTAGTGTATTCAATTCTTTGTCCGATTTTTTTTTAACTAATATACCAGCTTGTAACTCTTTCTAGGAAACTTTTGATCTCTTTAACATACCAATCCCTGAATCCTTTTATTTTAGTAATGTATGCTGGTAATCTCCTGTGATATATTAGATTGTTAGTTTTTAAAATAATATTAAAGATTACAGCATTATGGTCCAATACAGCGGTGGTGGTGCTGCGGTAGTGTTGTCGCCTCACAGTAAGACGTTGTCCTGTTTGATTCTCAGCTAGAGCGTCTTCTCTGTGGAGACATACATGAATGGGCATACCTTCATTGAAGGTTGTGCATCAGGGCTGGCAACTCGGCATGTAAAAATCTACTGCCAATCATTAGCGGACCAGAGTTCTGCTGTGGCGACCCCTAACCGGGTAAAGCCAAAAGACACAACAACAACATTATGGTCCAATAATGTACATGAAACTATTGAAACTTCTGTAATATGTGATAACAGATTGAGAAAAATGTTATCAATATGTGTTTGTGTTCCATATCTATATCACTAATGGGTAAATTGAAATGAGTTTGTTTTCCTTACCTCATATATATCCTTTCAATTCATTAGATTTACAAAATTCGTTAAATGTTTTCCTGAAGATGCGATTGTCAGCATTCTATCTGCAGTGTAATGTAATGTTTGTCTGATAAAATACAATTAAAATCACCAGCCATTATGACTTCACCTGTCTAAGTATTTTTTTTTGCATTTTTAGGTCCAAACAATGGAATCAAATAAGAGTTCACCAATGTATATAGTTTTCTGTTCTGCTCAATTATAACAATGCTTAACATGCCATTTTTATTAACATGGGTATCTTTTACTTTAGGCATTACTAGTGAGCTCTTCCATAAAATGAGGGTCCCTCTTCTTTTAGCTCAAAATCCAGCACCTGCTAAAACCAAATAATTATTTACTGAAAGTTTATCTAGATCTTTATTAAGTAAATGTGCTTCTTGTAGAAATACTACCTGCGCTTTATGCAATTGCAAGTATTTGAACAGACCCCCTCTTTACTGGATTATTCAATCCATTAATCTTAACAGAGATGCATTTAAAATCAGACATTTATATAAGAGGAAAAAAAAACACAAGTGTACAGAACTTTATATTATATATCTTGTATGCCACCATATAAAATCTTCAGCTATGGACAAAACTTTTGAATCAAATAAAAAATTACCTAATGATATAACCCTAAAACATTCTACCATGGAGTTCCTAGTGTATTAAAAAAGATGAATAAGCTCCCTCTCAAGCTCTCCATTATACTAACAAAGCTTAGCTGATACTCCTGGTTCATATTAATGTGTCTCATATTTTTGATATGCATCTTCTTAAAAAAGCCTGTCTGTGGGTTATTATGAATAAGAAAAGTTAAGCATGTATTCAGAATCTTTATTATAAGTTGACCAAACTGAACAACTCTACAATCATCTTTCCCTGTACCTAACATTATCTCCCTGGTCTACTATAAGGAGGAAGTCGGTTGTTAGTTTCATATTTATTAATTTATAGATTAGATGATTTTATATGTTTTATTTACTATCTGTGAAGTTGGTCAAAGGATCATAAGTTCATAAATTAGTACCAGTCTAAGTCTCCTTGTGGGCCATTCCAAGCCCAGCCAAGTACCCCATGTGAGAATCAAACCATGCATTTTGTGCCTATAAGGTTAACACCTTAACAAGTATGCCAACCTCAAACCTTTGTTGAGATATTTATATTCTTTAATTATATTTCTTTGTATATACTATGTCTTGTACTATTGCTATATTCCTAGGTTTTATATTTTAGCTATAATCCTAATATAGAGTGTCATATAATAGAACATTTATATTTACCTTTATATATTTGATAGTACTTAATTTACTACAACTGTTAGAATCAGCCCTATTTTTCCTTAATATCATGCCTAATAGTATCTGAACAAACATCTGAAAAATCTTCCCTTTTAAGATTCAAACCTTCTATAATAAATTGTCTGAGATATTGCATTGTTGTCATTAAAAAGAGACAATAACAGAGAAACACAATCCTATTTTCTTTTTATCAGAAGTGTCATTCTATAGGCTAGTATATAAAATATCATTTTTCCATACTGTAAACACTCAGAACTATTTAATAACTGACAGTGGTTTAGAATACAATGCATTGATTTTTGCTTATTATCTAACTTATATTCATTGATAACTTAGCATATGATTCAAAATATTATGATTACTTACTTTTAGACAGGAAGTAGTAAAGGCCACTGTGGTGCAGCAGTTAGCATTGTCACCTCATAGCAAGAGGTTCTCCGGTTCGATTCTCAGCTGGAGCACCATCTGTGCGGAGTCTGCATGTCCTCCCCGTGGTCGAATGAATTTAAAGACATACATGTAGGTGTATATGTGTGTGTGTGTGGGTGTGCCTTCCTTGAAGGTTGGGCACCGGGCTGGCAACTTGACATAGAGTTCTGCTGTGGTGACCCCTAACTGGGAAAAGCCAAAAGACAGTTAGACAGGAAGTAGTAACCCGGACAGTTCTTAGTATTTTAGAAATCCTGCAACATCGCAAAAGTGCGCATGATTCTAAGTTGTTTCAGGACAGTTTTCATGATAATCCATCAGTTGCAATTCACACAAAAATGCTCAAAGGTGAATCCAAGCCACCTCCACACCACACGTCAATTCATTAAACCCCTCAATACCACCAACCCTCCCCCAAACATCTCAAAGTATCCCAACCACTAAAAAGTAATTTCACTCAAAGAAATAAAATTTACTGATTCAGCAAGCACTATTTGTTTGAGATGTTTAATAAAAAGCTGTATTTCATTTTTTAAAGGAGACATAACATATAAACTTGCATGAAAAGAATGACATTTATGTGTGATCCAGGTTTAGCTTGTAAAAGTGTGAGTGTTATTCTAATTATTTGATATCATTCCAACAGTAACTTTATATATGTAAATATCCATTTATTTATACTTTATTGTGAAAAACTAAGGGGCTGCCAGGCGCCCAGCCAGAATGAATTTTGCAGATAATTCTGTCATTGTAAATATTAATATAATCCACAGGCTTGTTTTACAAAAGTAAAGAGAACTATATGTTATGATTAAACTATATGTTGTACTGAGCTTCAAAAATGTAACCACAGTGCACCCTGCTGGAAGAAAGCTGTTAAAGAATTTTACAACTGTGTTTGATCTCAAGCTTGGAGACAGAATGTCTGGGCTGAGAATTTCTTTTCTTTTGTCTTAAGACATAGATAATTACTAGGTTTCACATGTAAAAGTGTCTTTTATTGCTGTGGTTTCCTGGCAGTTGCACCTTACAAAGAAATGTAAATTTTGAGTTTCTGTTAGCCTGGGAACTAAAGGAGAAGTGATAAAAATTATGTAATCTGAGATGAGTCAGCAGTATTATGTGTTGTCAATTTAAGACTTTCTCAGAGAGAGAGAAAGATTGAGCATTTTGTATCTTGTCTTGGCTCTAGTAAGAACATCCACTCACCAGCACTTGCTTGCTCTGTATGTAAGTAGTCTTTAGAACAATATTTTCGCTTGGCATTAGATAGGAATTTAAGCAGATTAGTCTAGCTGTTTTCTATATTTGTCAGACTATCCTACAATATTATTTTAAATAATTTCCTGTGATTTCTGAACTCTGTAATGTCATTGTGTTGACGTAATAAGTATTGTCTGGTCTTTTTTATTATCTATTATGAAATATTTTTAAACCTTTCAACTGTGGCTGTTTTGTGTCGTGATAATTTAAGCTCTAGAGTACTTGCATGTATTTGGTGATACTGAACAAAGCCACTCCAATAGCCTTGCTGTTCATCACACTCACTAATTGGATAATAATAATGCACAGTAAAATTGGACACCCTTTGATAAGGGCCTTTATTAGTATCTGATAAGTAGTGGTTGGTGGCAGTAATTTCAACCTTATAGTCTAGGCAGAAAGGGGGCATAGCTGGAGAGCCTGTGCCAGCCTTCCCCAGGAGTGTCTGTGCTTTGTATATAAATCAGATCTTAAAAGTGTGTGTGTCAGCTACTTGGACAGGGACACAAAGGATTGGTTGGACAGAGAGGGTGCTGGAGGTTTTAGCTTGACCACTAGGCTGAGATCTGGACCCTATAGCTGTGCCAGTGGGGAGTCTTACTGGGGATCTGGAGAGAAAGGGAGAAACCAGCCGCAGACTGACAGTGATCTCTGTGTGCTCTTAAGGGAAATTGTACTTTACTGTGTGTGTACTTATCCCCCCAATGCGCACGCCCCTCACTGGTGCTAGTGGTGAGAATTGTGGCTCCTTGATTACTGGGCTAGTGCACAGGCATCACATTTATAACGTAGCATGTCTTTCCTGGGTGCCATTACATGTCAAGTGTACTATCAGTAGCACACTACTCAACCATTTTAAGAACCTGTAATGTAACTTAACATGCCTCTTCAGTGTCATTTGTTACATCTTGTATTATATTTAATAGTGCATTACTCAACTATGCTAAGATATCAGATAGTTTGCCACCTAACATAAGTTTTATCATAATAATGATTAACTTTTAATAAGACGAATAAGTGACTTTAATTTCATATATAGCTAAAAGAATCAAACTCTAACATTTTAGAAAAGGAACTAGTAAACATTTGAAGTAGGGAAAGAAAAAATAAATGTTTTACCTTGTAAAAAATTATATGCAGCACCTGTTCATAAGTATTTGTGAACTTATTTAAATTAATAAGAATTCAGAACCATGAAATACATCGATTTTCATTTGTCCTTCAATTTTTTACTGTTTTGTCTTTTATTAACCAACCATTTCTTGGAATTCTCTTCAAATAAGTTGATAGATTCCAGTCCATTTTTTTCTGGGGTTTTTTTTTTGTTTTGTTTTTTGTTTATGTTTGTTTTTTTTAGGATTTTATTTTTCTGTATAAAGTCCATTGCATCTTCCAAGGTGTTAAAAATCTTCTTTCCTTCTGGATGGTGAATCCTTATTTTTTGCTGGAAACAAGATTTGTGCTTTAATATTGTTATTATTTAAGCTTTTAACAAGTGACATACATGCTTTTCTCTTGGACATCACTAATATAGAATAGTCATTATCAAATCTTATAGTATTTCAATTAATTTTAACTGGATAATTAGTCCATGCAGCTTTTAAGACTAAATCATTATCTTGATTTGAGAAAAAATCTTATGATCACTGACCTTAGTGAAAGTGTTTTTTTTTTTTTTCTTTTCTTTTTTTTAAAGATGAGTTGGAAAGTGATTGATGTCCCCTTTCAATGCCAAAGAAAAAAGTTTCAGTCAGGTTCAAAGTTTTAGGCAGCCAGGTATCAAGGAATTGAATCCTACTCTCTCCCTCTTCCAGGAATCCTATAAATCCTGATGTTATTCCCTCTAGATCTGTTCCCCAAGTCATCTATTTTATCCCAGAATAAGTTGTTTTGTTTCAGAAGAAATTTAGGATTATTCTCATTTTTCATGTAATCTTCCATCAAAATCAGACATTGCTTCTTCTATACTCAAGATTTGTGACTGTTGTTTAAAAGATTGACTCAGCACTTCAACTTGATTTTTATATTTCTCTTTGAAATTATCTGTTTTGCTTTCAAATGTATCTATCTTTACAGATAACTCACTGATGTTATTTGTTATAGCCTGTATGTCTTTTTTTTTTCATAGTACTGTCTGGTGCACTAGGCTTAGAGTGACTCATTCTGAGACATTTAGTTTTTCAAACTAGTTATTTTTGTAGTAAATCTTTCAGCAGATGTTCAGCTATAAATCCATCAAGGTTTGAACCATTCTGTTTGAATTTTTTTTAGTAAAAAATCCTGTCAGCGATGTTAAAATGAAGCAGAGCTAAAAAAACAGTGCTGTTGACTGCTCATATCTTGGCCACATCCCTCAGCATTATAAAATCTTAGTGCATTTTAAGTGATCTAGACTGCATCCTGACCCATCTTTCCTGTGGGGGTATGCTTATCACAGCTCTGTTACATAAGCAATTCCCACTTCAGCATTCCCTGGTGCTCTCAAATTGTTGATAAAATAAATTGAGCTTCTTATTTGTCTTATTTAGAAAAAAAATAACTGAATTATGTTTATAGTTCTTGGCAATGCAGTTTTCCATCATGCTTCCCAGCTTCCTCAACAAAAAAATAACTTTATGTATCTTCCACTATTAGTGCACATTTAAGTTATCCTTTTATTCCCCTTCTCAGTATAATGCTCACCTGCCTAGTATTACCTGATGCATGATACAGTCTTTGGTGGTTCATTAGTTTGAGATGTCAAACTGCAGGTGTGCAACAATATATAATGGGGACACTAATGGGCAAATTTATATACTTTTCTATTTAAATTATCTCTTTGATGGACTGTATAAATTAGAGGTTGCCCAACACTCAGGTTATCTTTTCTCATTTGCCTTTTGAATGCATGTCTTCAGCTGAGCTGTACTGAAAACTCTTGGAAGTTAAATACTTTCACCACTCTCTCTGTTTGTACAACACTGTCATGCTGTACTGGTTAGAAGTTTCACTTTTTTATTAGGATGGGGTGGTGGAGGCACTTAAAGTCCCTCTCATGTGGTATACTGGGGGGACTTTCCCTGCAAAATATATATATTTTATTATTTGTTAATGAAACTTTTTGTTCAGTTACTGAAAACATCTATTCAGTTTAACACAGGGAAAGCTAGACTTAATATGAAAATATGCAAACAGTACATTTAACAAATAACATGTGGGGCTGAAGCTTAACAAGTTATTTATTAAGAAAACTGGGAAAATCTTTAGTATTATTCCTATTATGACTGCTGGGACAAACATAGTGTGCCTTTTTAAGCAAAAATGGATTTCTGAATATCATCCCTGTTTTTTTTTTCACATTACAGAGTATCTTTTCTGTTTACATTTGTATATACCATATCAGACATCTGCTTCCTGCATTTATTTCATACTTTGGTTATTTATTTTTATGATTGATGAGATCAATCCAGATTTAAGTCACTTGATCTTCTCAAATACAGTCCCCAACTGCTCTTTTAATTTGTAAATAAAACATGAAAATTAATGGCCACCTAGTTTATGCGTCTTAATAAATATAACAAGTGCATGCTACCAGATGAGAACAATCTATTACAGGACAGATCAGGAGAGGTCAACATTGATTCAAAAGTCATAACAGAGTTGTCGTCAATCATTAATTAAACTGTTTTATGCAGATCCATTTATGATAGCCAGCAGTATGCAAATAAAGGTAACCGATCACAAAAAGATTAAGAAAGAATACTTCATTTTGTCTGTTTTTGCTGATTTGTCTGAGGGTGGAAATGAAGGCTGTTGTTGGCTATGTGTTTTGTAACTTATGTTCATGGGAACAGAGTTGCCAGCTTATGCTTTGGGGTGGGATAATTTTCTGATGGGGTAGATTTGATAGCCTGAAAGTATTTTGTATTAAGCTAATTAATGACAATAAATTAGCAAGGGCATTTAGGCTAGTGGCAAAACGTTTTGGTTTAAGGAAGCAAGCAATGTACAGTGGATTATCTTGTAAGGGATAGATATGTGGTCTACAGAGTTGTGGCAGAATGTGCTCAGGGAGATGAATATTTTGTTCAGCAACTTGCAGACCTTAACTTATATTCATCTGTTGGTTTTCTTTTAAATGGGTTGGGAAAAATTAGGCATAGTTTGCCTGTAGAGGTCATGGCAGTCTCTGCTTGTATAAAAAAGTAATTTGCTTTTCCATTTGTCACAGTACTGGAGGTTTTCACTGAAATTATATATTTGTCATAGGAGTCAAGTTTCCTTGCAGCAGTTTGGATGACTTCATGCAGAAGAGATATTCATTTATGTCTTTGGCTTCCTGAGGCCCAGCATATGGGGGTGGGGAGCCTGGGTCAAGAAGGATCCCCGAGTCCATTTGATGTTATTGATGGTCTTGCTTAAGTTTCAAATTCTGCTTCACTGAACCTGATACAATAGGGACTGTATACTTCATTTCAATTTAACTATATTATAAGCATATACCGCTTATGAACAAACAACAAAGCGACTGTTATCTCATATTGTTTTCATTTTAAGTGGAGTTTTCTGTTTGTTTGAGATAATTTTACTTTATCCTTAGCTTGCAGAAATGAATGCAGTGTCTTTCACTTTGTAAACTCTTATTCCATCATGAATGCATAAATATTTTGCTGAAGAAGCCAACACTTTGAGAGCTCTTGGCTGCTTCAGCAATGACATTTCTATTTTCAAAATAGCTTTCCTGCTGCTTCTTGTGTCAGATACAGTTCTTTAGCTCTTCAAATTTCTCTCATAACACCCTTGTTTGCTGTCATGATAAAGCTGCATAGCAATAGTGACATTTTAGCTCTGATGGCATTTTTAACAGTAATCGTCACAACTGTGAAATGTGGGACTAACAGTGATTATACTGAATGTGTGGTATTAAAAGGCTGGGCTGCAGGAGTTAAATACTAATATCACAGCTTCTGTGTCTGGATATAACCTTTTCACTTGTATGTATTTCACACTCATATTGCAGATATCTTCATAATTCTGAGTGTCAGAAACACTAACCCTGGGATTCAGAAACATGCTCACCACAATAGCAGTGATCTGCCCACTGGTTTCCTTATCCTTTTTTGAATGGGTTACCCCCACTAGCCTAGTGGCCACTTTTAAGGGTGAGCCAAGGTGCTATTTATACTACTGGAGGAACTTTAACTAGGACATCAGGGACTTCCCCTACTTTTTTCAATAGGTGCAGTGGGATGTTTTACATCCACCTGAGCTACCAACTCAAGCAAATGGGGTCTCAACATCCCATCTGATGGATGACACACTCGGGAGTGCAGTACTTCCCTGGTGGGGAATAGAACTGACAGCTTTCTGCACCCAAAGCCTTCTACACCAAAGGTGAGTGTGCTACCTGTTGTGCCACCAACACTGCAATCCTTCCAGGTATTAACAGTATAAAAACTCAAAGTTCAAACAGGAGATAATTAGGAATTCTTATTGCACCCACAGCAGGAGGTGTAGAGAGAGATGGTCACAGTTGTGTCTATATAATGTGATGAGCATAAAATGAAATGTGGAACATTTATGTGCCTCAGCTTGTTCACATGCAGACAAAAGCAGCAAGATGAGAAAAGCAGTTATCAGCCCTAGAGAGCACACTGTACACTTTTTAAATCTATTTTTGAGTAGGTGAAGGGGGTGGAAATGGGAACATTGGACAGTAGGGCATTAGGAAAAAGGGTAACAAAAGCAAAGGGAAACACACAAAGAAAACATATAAGAAATGCATATGATGGGAGAGAGAAATAGAGTAATGTTTTGTGGGACATGTACCATTTTCTGTTTTCAAAGAAAGAAAGGTGGGGAAGAATGTAAGGGAAAGTGAAGGTATGGCAAGATATTAAGGTTAGATAGCAGGGACAAACATATAAATGCATAACTTGGACAAGACTGACATCAGAAGTATTGACACACTAAGGGAGAGGTATGGCAATAGATATACAGATAGCAGACAATCAAAGGGATGATAAGGGTAGTGGGGAAGATAGAACAAGAAACAAAGGAGGCAAGGACATGAAAGTGAGGGGGAACATTAGGACTAGGGATATAGGGTAGGTATGTCTCTAAAGCTATTCTCTCTGTGACATGCCCAGTGGGACACAATACATCATCTTGTTCTCCCTCAATACTGGGTCCTGGCACAGATAATGGTGCCAGTGATGGTTAGGGTTGCAACTCAGAAAGCTGCAAGAGGAGTTCTTTCACATGGCAGATGTGGGTTTCTGTATGCTGGTCCACCAGTTTCCCCACTACTTTTGCCATCTCCCTGTGGGTAACAAATGATTCCTCCTGGCAGAGCCAGTAGTAGAAACAGCACTCCCAGCTGTTGAATCCCCACCAGGGCCAAGTGAGGAGGACCTATCAGCTTCCCCTGGAAATGTACTGGAAGGCAGCCCTAGCAGACACTTTCACAGGTGTCATAGATGACATGTCTGTGGGGGCTGGTGGCAAAGGACATAGTCTCTGGCACTGTTCTGGCAGCTAGTGTACAGAAATACAAAGGAGAGAAAGGGGAGGAATAGCATAACAAAAAGAGCAAAATAAACAAAAAAGAAAGGATAGAGACAGAGGGAGGAAAGAAATAGGGACCTAACAAGAAATGCAGTAAGAGTGGAACACACAAATGAAATGACACAAACCCAGATGGGAAGCACAGCTGACTAACACAAACTAAGTGACATACTGATTTGTGCCACCTAACTATACTGAACAGATGAAATACTGGTGGTAGTAGTACCTGTCCTGCCTTTGACTGTTGGGTGTATTCTAGCTATGAAATGCTATAACTGTGCCATAATATATCCATGACATATGTGCAAAGGCATAAACTGAGCTGGTGATATCACATATTAACTGACTACATAAAATGCAAAACTGCCTAAACTACATACAAGCTATTAACAATGTAAAGAAAAACATTTCGTACAGTACTTTTTTATATGTGGGCAGTGCTATGAGAAGTTATATCCTTTAAAAATACTATGGAAGAATGTTATTTCAGAATGTCAAGTAACTAACCTCCGCATCTGGAAAGGCACTGCATCCTCCTCTGTTTAAGGAGACTACTCTCAGCATTAGGCTCTAGAGCTGTGAAATAGCTGACAATAATGAATGTACATTTGTCCAAAGTTAAGAGGGCACACAAATCATATACAACTGCAAATAATGCTTATCGTACATCTCATATGTCCTCACACTGATATCACCTTTCTTTCATCTAAGAAGCTCTGGATGGCTCATTCTCAGGTCACTATAGTGTTGTCTGCACTGCTCACTAGAATGATGTATTCTTTTGGCCTGTGGAGAGACAGTACCAGGCAACTACATTAAACTGAGCACCCTCATTTGAGTCTGCAAGCAGACACTCAAACTTGCCCCTTTGGAACAAGTATAGGAAGATTTTTGATTTATGGGACCACCACCAGATGCTGTGCTAAAACAGTGCCATTGGAAACTATGACTATAGTTCAGGTCTCATACCAAAGAATAATGGCTGGTGTTTTTTTTGGAATAATGGCTGGCATCTTGAATTCATACCCATTTTCCATTTTGCCAATTACCACACAGCATATAGAAACTCAGTAGAGTAACTGGTGGCAGGGCATGGCATTGTCTGTGCCATTATGATTGTTTTTAAATATGATGGAAAGATGTGAGGCATGATAGAAAATGTGCACTCAGTTAAGATGCTGTTGAATATTTTAGCTGCCTTTGCTCTTTAGTTCTTCCACTGGTGGCAGTATGAAAGGCAATGGCTTTCTTTATCATTGAGCTGCCAACCCATGCACACTGTTCACTAAATGTGCTCATGCAGGTTTAAGACATGGTGTAGCCTTTATGACAGACCCTGCCTCCAGGTATAATGTGTAGCTTTCATGATTCAGAAACATTCATGAGCTAATCACTCCTATTTATACAACCATTGTGCTCAGAGGCCCATCTACAAGCAATATAAACCACAGTGTCTGAATACAGCATCCTTATCCTAGAGACAACTATACAGAGTGATGTTACTGTGACTTGCTATACCTGTCGGCAAATAATAATTGAAGGAGGAAGGCTTCATTAATGCTTGCCTGAGGTAGATGTTTCTTGTTGATAGGTAGGTACCATGCTATCAGCCCTGGGGCCTATATAAGCCTAGCCAAAAAGGTTCCCTGGCTTTCACCACCCAAGAAAATTATTTTCCTGTGCCCCTGTCAAGCAGTACCACAGAAGTGATCCCCGAGGTTAATTTTCTATTTCCCATCCAGTCGTCAAGATTTTTCTTAAAGAGGGCCAATGAGAAGCTTTGCTTGACATGAATGGGTAGTTTGTTCCAGAGAATGGGAAGTCTCTGGGACAGGAATCTATCCATCTAGCATGTTCTGTTTATTGTGGTGACAAGGTTTAGGTCCCTGGAGCATCTGGTGTGGAGAGATTGGGATTTTTTTAAGTGTAGCATGTCCACCAGCTTTGGGTTTGACATAGCTTTGTATGTTAGGCAGAGATCGCTTCTGAGTAAGTGATATGCGATGGAGTAGAGCTGGAGTTTTTTTGAGACGGTCTGTGTATGGCATCTGTTTGAGGCTGGTAATCCTCTTAGTGAGGTATTTCTATGGCCTTTCCAATTGTTGTAGGTGTCTTGTGAGATACATGCCAAACTGGGCATTGTACTCTATAATGGGTCTGATGAGGGATGAGTAGAGAGGAACAATGACCTTCTTTTTTATAGAGGAGAATCCTTTTGTGATGAGGTGTGTCATGTAGAAGGATTTCCTGACTACTGTGGTGATGTGATTATCAAAGGAGAAACTACTGTCCACCTGTGTCCCGAGGTCAATTATCATACTTTCAATGCTTGGTGAGCTACCACCTATGTGGTAGTTCATGGGTACCTAGTTTTTCCCAAAGGGGATGACAATGCACTTCTTGGCATTGAGTTTGAGGCCATGACTTTGACACCAAGCATCTGTCTCTGTGAGACCCTTTTGTAGAATGTGTATGTCATTAGGTGATTCTATTAAGGCTCCCAGTTTGCAGTTATCTGCAAACGTTGTTAGCCAAAGATCTTCTATGTAGGTCTGCACTTCGGAGAAGTAGATGCCAAACAGGAGGGGACCCAGGACCGAACCTTGTGGTACTCCACTCGTCACTGGTTTGAAGTCAGACTTGGAGTCTGCTACTTTTACTGTGTGGGTTCTGTCAGTAAAACAGCTGGCCACCTATCTTGTGGCATAGGGATTTATGCCCAGTTTAGTGAGCTTAGCTATAATTCCAAATTGGGGGATGGTATTGAAAGCCTTGGCGAGGTCAAGATAGGCTGTGTGCACTACCTTGCCCTTGTCTATGGCTGTGGTGACTGCTTCAAAGAAGTCAATCAGGTTTAGTAGACATGATCTACCTTTTATAATCCCAAACTGAGTGTGGTCCAGGGTTTGGAGGTTACCAATGTCTTAGTTTATAAGCTCCAAGATGATATGTTCCATGGCCTTGCAGACCAGGCTCAGGGTAATGTGGTGGTAGTTTCCAGGGTCTGTGGTGGCACCCCCTTTGTGGAGTGGGATAACCATCACTGTGCACCATTCAGTAGGCACATAGCCTGAGGTGAGGCTATGATTCAACATGGTACATTTAAAAATGTGTTATTTTTCAGTCTTGTTACACATTGTAACCTACTACTGCATTATTATGGGGCATTCAGGTAAGTGTCAGAAATGTAATGGGGCAGTTAACTACAGAACAGTACTTGTAGGGAATCTGTAAGTCTGCCATGTGTGCCATGTTGAAAAACTGTGTGACTCTGTACTGTTACATTCCATTGTATGGCAGTTCTGGGACAGCTTACCTATGTCTGCTGATCGTGTAGGTGGGAAAAGCAAAATTAAAAGTTAAATCAGGAAATCTTTGCAAAGTATGCACTGCTTTCTAGTTTGGCATGCTAACTTTTTTTTTTTTTTTTTAGCTCTGTTTTTTTTTTGTGTTGGGGACAGGAGCAAACACATATCTGCAGCACCATAGCTGAGCATAGACTGCAGGTCATACAGTAGTACATACTGGCAGCCTATACAGCTACTGATGTCACTGACAGATGCTGTGTGCTTTGATAGATTCATGTCATCTAGAAGTGAGGCATAGCCAGTCTGCTGGATAGAGATACCTGACTGTTTGCAGCTTGTTGGTTAGTGTGCTTGGAGGTGAGGGTTTTTAACTTAGATGGGGGGGGGGTCACAGACTCTGACTGTGCCATATAATTGTATATTGCAGTCTCCCAACTTCTTATGCTTAGATATTGGCATGGCATTGCCACAGCACAAGTAGTGCACTGTTTGTCATTCTAGAAGCATTACTATACTCGTATGGTATATTATTTCTTCACAAAGCATCATGCCTGGCAAAGGGAAGGCACAGAAATGCAACTTCTTTCATGGGGAGAATTAGATTTTGTTGCATGTTCTCCATCTCAGTGGCTGATGGATATTTAGACAGGAGAATGCTTACTAGCCCTATAAGTGGCACAGTGCTGTTGTAGACATTAATGCTGACAGTGTACAGGACTAAAACTATCAGCGGGTCAAATGCAGGGTGACTTACATGATTAGAGATTGCCAAAAGTATTCTGCCTGCATTGCAGAAGAGGGTAGGTTGATGGGAGGTGGCCCATAAGATGAACCACCATTGGCAGAGTTGGTTCTTGCTACTCTGCATGGGAGATGAGACTTCATCATGTTCTCCTATGCTTGTGTGTTGGACCTCAGTGCTGAGCTCAGTATGCCCATGAGTATTAAGTGAGGATGTACCAGATTTTTTTCAATAATATATTGGGAAGGGCATACATCTGGTCTGTGCAGTGTAGTACCTGTGAGTTATTTTGCCACTTACGTAAGAATATCAGGGGCCTTAAGCGGTATGGGCACCACAAGGTAAGTTGATCTTTCTTAGTCCAACAATATTTTGATCTGCATATTATTTCTGCACTGGTTAAAAATTACAGATGGCGGGTGATACAGTGTTTTATGCTTTGGTATAGGTGAGTCTGACTTTGACTGTGATGGTCGTGAACAATTAGCATGGTCAGGGAGCACTCTGTGCAAAGAGCATAAACTCTCTAGGTAATTGAGATGGCCTCTTTCACTGTTGAAACTAGACAAGATACATGGAGTCCAAGTAATGGCCAGATTGTTGGTGACAGACCTAGTTAGGAAAATGTTATCCCCAGCAGCACAGTCCTGATTGTCTGCCAAAAGTGCCGCAGGGCACAGGGAAGACTGTGTGGGTTAACACACTGGTGCATGTCGACATTAAAAGTACCCCCATCCAGAACTAGCTGCTTCAATGTTTGTAACCCAGGGAATATGCAGGGCCATCACAGAGGTGCAGGCTATCAACACCACTGTCTTTGTGAGATGGCATGTGTATTGGATGGTATACGTGATGACCTATGGGACTGCATCTCTTGTATGTGTGGTATGTGTGGCATTCTGGACATGTTCCATCACCTACTGGCACAACTTAGACCTTGGATTAAGGGACATACAAGGCATGTGTCATGTAGCCAGTCCACCTGTGACTGTGCTGCTGATAGACATTGTCCATGTGGGTGGCCTAGGTCAACATTGTGCAGTGCCAACATTTTCACAGCAACAGCTAATTTAGAGATGGATACAGGCAGGAGAGGATGTCCAGAAAGATATGGTGCTTATGCCAGTGTCACATTTGGTAGGAAGCACTGCTTATGGTCATGCACCACACCCTACTCATAGACAAGGTCAGCCTACTGCTTGTGAAACTCTGAGTTGAAGCAGATGCTGTGTCCGGGAGATGCGCAGGGGCTGCCTGCATATGTTCTGTGGGTGTCCTGGACCTGTTCGTAAAACCCAACCACAGTGCTGCAATATTTGATGAGGCAGTACCCCAGTATACCCACAAACAATCCTCTTTATGTGCCCAGTTACACACACACCAACCAGAAAAAAAGCTGCCTCCAGGCGCCAATAACTAGTCCCCGACTCCACAGTGGTGTGAAAAAACACTTTAATAGTAAAACTTCTCCAAAAAACAAAAAGGGTCAAGCGCTTTCGTCAAGATTGACTTCATCAGAACAATGACATAGTACACTGAATCCCATTTTATACATGTTCCTTAATAGGTCAATCAAAATCAAAGCAATTAAAAATTTAAGGGAACAGTATTATAAAAATCTGTTATCAAAATACACTTCTAAATACATATGAATACATGTAAAGGAATATAGATACATATAAAATTTAAGGGAACAGTATTATAAAAATCTGTTATCAAAATAGTTACACTTCTAAATACATATGAATACATGTAAAGGAATATAGATACATATAAAAAATACATATAAAAAACATTTCAATCTAATAGAAAAAGTGTGTAGCTTATTTAAAATGTTTAAAAGAGAAAATTTTATAATCTATTAGCTCTGAACTTAAGTTCGGGTTTAATGCTAATGGATTCATTTATACCAGGAAATTCAGCCCCATTTAACCTGAGTTGCCATTTAGTTTCAGCCCTTAGTAACTTGTTAGTCCAATCCCCCCCTCTAAAATCGGGAACAACCACTTCCAAAATACCAAATTTAAAACCATGAGAGGGGTTGGATTTGATGTGTTTGAACAGAGCATTTCTTTCATCCTATCTCCCTATACTATAACAATGCTCATAAATTCTACGGTTTAATTTCCTTTCCGTCTTGCCAATGTAATAACATTGGCAGGACATACATAGGGCTAAATAAACAACACCACTAGTAGTGCATGAACCAGTTGCAAAAACAACTTTGATATCAAAGGGACTCAATGTGACCTTTGTACCCTCGAAGATGTAACTACAATACTCACAAGATCCACATTTGTGGGTACCTTTCCTTTTAGAATTCATAATAGGTTTATTCTCCAGAATGTTTTTCAAATTGTTACTGACTCTATATGTAAACAAAGGTTCAGAACCTAAAACAGTTACCACATCCCTGTTTCCCTTAAACATGGCCCAGTTGTTCCTGATAATCTGTTTCACCTCTTTAGAGGTGTCACCATAGGTTAAAACCATAGCTTGGGTAAAATCCTTTGACTCACTGTTTAACGGAGAAACTTCCTCAACATTGGCCCCTAGTAATGGTTTGTATCTAATGTTCCATTCACTCATTACTTGATCCCTAATTTTCTTTAACAAATCCCAGGGATAACCTCGGTGGAGGAACAGGTCCATAACTAACCTGATTTCTTCTTCCACAAGGGTTAAACTAGAACACATCCTTACTACCCTGACCATCTGTCCCTTAACAATATTCCTTTTGGTATATGGTGGGTGGTTACTCGAATATTCAAGGTAGTCGTTAGAAAAAGTGGGTTTTCTATATACCCTAGATTGAAAGGAATTATTACCAACATCTTTAAATAATTTTACATCAAGAAAGTTGATCTCCATAGAATTACCATTCGCAGTAAATTTAAAATAGTCACAGATGTTGTTAATGTACTTAAAGGGTTCGAAGGATGTTCCATTTTTCCATAAAATAAATAAGTCATCCAAAAACCTTAAATACAAACACCATTCATTTTTATAATAAGAATTGAATAAAAACTGAGTTTCCCAAAAGTACATGACTAAATTAGTGAAAATAGGGGCACAGCTATTACCCATAGCCACCCCTTTCACTTGTCTGTAGAATTCCCCCTCGAAAGTAAAAAAATTGTTCTTCAACACAATTTCCATTAATTCCAGTATGAAATTAATCATACTACCACTAAGGTTAGTTTTTTTTACTAATACATCATTAAAAAATTCCAATCCAACATCATGGGGAATGGAAGTAAAAAGATCAACAACATCTATAGTTGAAAAGTAAAGATCATTGCTAAAAAATTCCTTCTTAACTTTCCTCAATCCCATGAATCAATAAGTACATGGTCTAACGGTACCAAAGCTTGTTTAACCATCCGGTCAATAAACACCCCCAGTGGGTAGGTAATACTGTTGTGTCCAGAAATTATTAATCTATAGGGGGGGGGGTCTTTCCAGTTCTTGTGTGTTTTAGGAATACCAAAGGCAATAGGTATCACTGGATGTTCCACATGAAGAAAATTGAAAACATCTTCATTAATAACACCTTGGTATAGGGAGTCCTCCAAAAGAAACTTTATCTTTCTATAACTCAAATGAATTTCATTCCTGGAGGCTACCTCATATTTGGTATTGTCATTCAACAAGCTGGTAATTTTGTTATTGTAGTCTACCACATTCGTGATGACCATACCCCCACCTTTGTCAGGTTTCATGAACCTGACATTCGGGTTGTCCCTTAATTGTGAAAGTAAACTCTTCTCAGCCAGGGTATGATTGTGTCTCCTGTAACAATGGGTCCTTAGGGCCTTGAAAATCTCCTGACAACTAACACTTTCAAATGAATGCAAAATGGGCATAAGAGGTGAGTTATAACAACTTTTCTTGTAGGTAACAGGGTTTCTAATACCATCTTTGTTTGTTTTTTCTCTATTCAGAAGTTTGAGATTTAATTTTCTGACAAACATCTCAAAATCTAATAAAATTTTACTACTTTCATCCCTAGTAGTAGGCACAAATTTCATTCCTTTCATTAAAAGATGAAAAAGATCTTTACAAACTGTGAAATCTGCATAGTTATAAATCTTAAAACCTTTGTATAAAAAAACAATATTGTCAGTATTAGTTATAACATCTTCATTGTCATTACTACCCCTGTAAACCTGTCCTAGTCGTAACTGTTCTTCCTCCTGTACGGGGAATTCCTGTATTTCGGCCTCACACTTCCTTCCCCCCGAGGGCCTAAAAAATCTTTATCTTGTCTAGTCTGATTTCTATTATAGATCCTTTTGGACCTTTTAAGGGGTGGAAATTCAACGTCATATTCATTGTCATCAGTACTAGCCCTATTGCTAGCACCATTCTCATTAGAAAACTGAGGATGAACAGGTACATTACCCCTAACTAAATCTTTATCCAAATAAGCTTTAGGGAAAGGGTAGGCCAAACCGTTCCTATATTCAAATTCATCTCTAGAAAGCTTCTTCTTTTTCCTAAAAATGTTATTATTAAGTTCATTCTCCACTTTATCAAAAATAATATTATATCTAAATGAATAGTGGTTAAAATATCCATCATCTACCACAGCTTTATTAATTTCATCAATATCCCTCAAAAGTTCACCAATTTTTTTATTGTTAATATTGACAATAAATTCCATTAATTCCACCCCATGCTGATCAAACATTTGAATTAAATCTTCACATTCAGGATCACGTTTTTTTCAAACCATTGGCAAATTTGAACATAAAAAGGCCCTTAGGGACCCGTTCTTTTGTTATACATTCCATTAAATAAGAATTATCACATTGCAGAGACCTAACTTTATGCATCTTAGTTTCAAGACTTACTAACCTGTTGTCCATACTGTTTTTATCAGCTTGACTGTTATTGCCGAAAAATGAGTATTCTCTTGTTGTCCATTCCTTCAAACGATCGTGCACAGAGTAAAGTCCATTGTAATCATTTCTGTTCTCTGTGTTATTTACTCCGTTAACACCAGTTCCTTGAATAATGGTTTCCTTTGAACGCCCCATGGTGGAAACAGCTCCTCGCGAAACCGGAAGTGCTCCTTCTCTTTGATTCCCCACACTGTTACCAGGTCCGTTATTACCAGGAGAGTTAGTGTTTTGAAGACGTTGAACTGCATCCTGCAATTCAGTAACTTTTTCAGTTAAACTCCATATTAACTGAAATAAATTGTCATTGTTAACACCAGATTGTTGTCCACATAAGAAAGGGGGAGAATTTAATTCCTCCTCAAATACTGTCGAAAGATCGTGGTTGTCCATACCAAAAACACGGGTCTAGTAGGCACCAAAGCACCCAAAATCCACTAGTAAAAATAACAGGAGCAGAAGCAGGAACAACAACCAACCAGAAAAAAAGCTGCCTCCAGGCACCAATAACTAGTCCCCGACTCCACAGTGGTGTGAAAAAACCCTTTAATTTGTTGCATGTTCTCCATCTCAGTGGCTGATGGATATTTTGACAGGAGAATGCTTACTAGCACTATAAGTGGCACAGTACTGTTGTAGGCATTAATGCTGACAGTGTACAGGACTAAAACTATCAGCAGGTCAAATGCAGGGTTACTTACATGATTAGAGATTGCCAAAAGTATGCTGCCTGCATTACAGGAGAGGCTAGGTTAATGGGAGGTGGCCCATAAGATGAACCACCATTGGTGGAGTTGGTTCTTGTTACTCTGCATGGGAGATGAGACTTCATCATGTTCTCCTATGCTTGTGTGTTGGACCTCAGTGCTGAGCTCAGTATGCCCATGAGTATTAAGTGAGGATGTACCAGATTTTTTTCAATAATATATTGGGAAGGGCATACATCTGGTCTGTGCAGTGTAGTACCTGTGAGTTATTTTGCCACTTACGTAAGAATATCAGGGATGCAAACGGTATGGGCACCACAAGGTAAGTTGATCTTTCTTAGTCCAACAATATTTTGATCTGCATATTATTTCTGCACTGGTTAGAAATTACAGATGGTGGGTAATACTTGGGTTTTATGCTTTGGTGTAGGTGAGTCTGACTCTGACTGTGATGGTCGTGAACAATTAGCATGGTCAGGGAGCACTCTGTGCAAAGAGCATAAACTCTCTAGGTAATTGAGATGGCCTCTGTCACTGTTGAAACTAGGCAAGATACATGGAGTCCAAGTAATGGCCAGATTGTTGGTGACAGACCTAGTTGGGAAAATGTTATCCCCAGTGGCACAGTCCTGATTGTCTGCCACAAGTGCCTCAGGGCACAGGGAAGACTGTGTGGGTTAACACACTGGTGCATGTCGACATTAAAAGTACCCCCATCCAGAACTAGCTGCTTCAATGTTTGTAATCCAGGGAATGTGCAGGGCCATCACAGAGGTGCAGGCTATCAACACCACTGTCTTTGTGAGATGGCATGTGTATTGGATGGTATACGTGATGACCTATGGGAATGCATCTCTTGTATGTGTGGTATGTGTGGCATTCTGGACATGTTCCATCACCTACTGGCACAACGTAGACCTTGGATTAAGGGACATATAAGGCATGTGTCATGTAGCCAGTCCACCTGTGACTGTACTGCTGATAGCCATTGTCCATGTGGGTGGCCTAGGTCAACATTGTGCAGTGCCAACATTTTCGCAGCAACAGCTAATTTAGAGATGGATACAGGCAGGAGAGGATGTCCAGAAAGATATTGTGCTTATGCCAGTGTCACATTTGGTAGGAAGCACTGCTTATGGTCATGCACCACATCCTACTCGTAGACAAGGCCAGCCTACTGCTTGTGAAACTCTGAGTTGAAGCAGATGCTGTGTCTGGGAGATGCGCAGGGGCTGCCTGCATATGTTCTGTGGGTGTTCTGGACCTGTTTGTAAAACCCAACCACAGTGCTGCAACATATGATGAGGCAGTACCCCAGTATACCCACAAATAATCCTCTTTATGTGCCCAGTTACACACACACACACACACACACACACACACACACACACACACACACACACACACACTCACACATACAAACATATACTGACAGTGGACCCTCATTTTGCAATCATGCTCTCCACTCCCACATCTAACTCACACTGCAATAAGTTATTTTCATTTACTGCTGCACTTGCATAGTTTTCTGTGAAAGACACTGCACACTCATACTCCCACTCCAACTTGTGCAAATGATGATAAATGTGCCTTGCCCTTTGAAATGTATTATTTAGGTTGGCTATGTCTGATGTACAGTGTGGGCAGCCTCTGGATGGGTAAGCATAGTCTGTTTGTTTGCATGGGTCTCTTTTACTTTAGGATATATACTTGTATGTGCCAGTCTCTGCCTGTTGGTCAGTGCCATGTCTTACTGCACCCCACATTTATCTGACATGGTCTTCCCCTGCTGTTGCCTGACCATCCACTGCCTCCACATCTAACTCATCCTCAACTGCCTGGTGTGGTGGTCGATGTTCCTCTTGCATATGCTCTCCCTCCTACAACTCTCTCTTCAATATAATAATGTATAACATTGCACACATTGAGAATATCTTAGCACATGCCAGAGTCTTACTGCAGGGAACCATTAGATATAACCAGGCAGGGAACTGTGCCTTTAGGAGTCCAAACACAGATGCTCATCAATGACCCATGTTTGTGACAAGACATAGTTGTACCCACTGCCTGCCACAGTATGAGGATAGCTGATAGACATCATCAACCAGGGCCCCAAGGTATATCTGGCATCTCTGGTCAAATGCCTCTAGGGAAAGTTAGCCCTTACAAATTATTGATAAAAATCACATGCGTCTTGTGGGGAGTATCATGGTAGTTGCCTAGCTGGCCTGCAGACACACTGTAGACTATACCTTGTGCATTACAAGCAACCTAGCATTTACTGGTGTGGTAACCTTACAGTTCACATCCAGCTCAACAAGTGTGGGCTTTATTTCATTGTGGACACAGTCTATGCACCAAGTACTTCAATGGAACAGGCTACATCATAAACGTCCCATACTGTGTTGGCTCTCTCCCCTGTCAAACATGAAAACTACACATGTTGCCCCATATACTATAGATGGCATTGAGGAAATGGTGAAATATCCATGGAGAAATGCCTGGTATAACTCCCCCCATGTTTCCTGTTGACTGCTGAAAGGTCCCTGTAGCTAGTACTTTCAAAGCTACACATACTATAGTATTCACTGAGATAAGCAGTTCATGACTCTGAAGTACCTGGAGATGAGGTTGACAAATATCTACCAGCTCCTCTGTGGTGACTCTGTCCACATGGTTCTGGTCTATAATGATGATGATGCACGAAGGCCATGAAGTGTTAAACACAGTCCGATGACACAGTGCCTCTAAAGGTGGCTACACAAAATACCATGATGACTAGCAGCAATTACAGCTGGTTGTATATATACATTTGCTAAAGCTTTGGACTTTTTTCCGAATCACTCTGCCATATTGCTTTCCCATGTTTGCTTATACAGAGCTCCTCATTTTAATACTGTAGCTCAATACTTTGGCATTATACTGCCCTAACAGCCCTTTGGATCAGTTCCCTGACTAGTGCTCATTTTGTCTTTAAATCGCATGTATCCTGCATGTGTCACTCATCATGCACAATTGTTTACACCAGTGCATCCCAGGGTAAGTCTACCAAAAAGTTAATTTCATCAAGGATATTTTACACATAAATTGCGCAAAAATCCATCTACAGAAAAAAATAAGTATCTAAGTAAACAAGTAAATAAATATACCCTGTTGAAGTTTGTGGGTGCTGTGTTTGGTTGCATTTAGATCATTTATAGACTCCTACAGAGGAGATCATTTACAAGATCTTTGCGTGCAAAGTGCATCATGACATAAATCCAGAATGCCATGGTTTGGAACTAAGTATCATGATGCATTTGAAATGTTGCACTATTAAACTAAGGAGGAAAACTATAAAAAAGGATGAAACAATATGAACAGTTTGTTATAAATATATCATTTGAAAAACTTAAGTTTTTATGGGATTATGTGTGATTCCTACACTTGTGCAGCGTTTTCAGTTATTTTCACAAGAAACAGCAATGCCGCACTGCAAGCTAATTGACAGGAGCTTTATCAGTTATTCCTGATAGCTTTTTAAGTTGGCCAAGTGAACTGCACTGCATAGATCTAATCAACAAAAGAAACTGAACCAAAGTATATCTGACTATTTCTTTTTCTTTGTAAATATGTTCTATATTTTTAAATGAATAAATGGATAACATTAAATTAATAAAGAAGTAAATAACATAAAGCGTTAAAAAACAAAAGAACCCAAAATTCACTAAATAGTAACTATATGCAAAAGATGCCTATTATATAAGTAACAACTAATACATTTCCAATAAATGGCAGATCAGCTATTATTTAACAGTTCCTTTAGTTTCATCCAAGAGTTGTATGTGGATGTAATTCAAGTAGTCCTTGATTTGATAGTCATCAGTTCCAAGTGACATACTTCATTCATAATGCTGGAAAAGTCATTAAAAGAGGGAGAAGAACCAATTTTCCATTTTCTTGTTATGACTTTTCTTGCAGTTGCTAGAATGCTCCATAAAATTGGGTATTTCAGCCCCATAACACACTTGGGTACAAGAGCATTAATAAAACCAGTGATTTGGTTAAAGAAACGTTATCCAAGAAGAAAGACTACAAAAAGATATTAATTTCCTCCCAATAAAGTTTAAGTATGACACAATCAAATAACATGTGCTGCCAATCAGGTTTGAGATCTAGTTTACATCTCCAACAAACTGGTTTAGTCCTGGACAGCTGTTTAATTCTGTGAGGAGTAAGAAACGATCAATGAAGAAATTTCCAAGAGAAAATTCTCCATTTAAGAGAGCTAGTAGTCTGTTTAGAAGATAACAAAATGAGCTTTTAATCTTCCTCATGTGGGAATCACTATTTATTTGTTTAAAATAAGACCAATAGCTGTCTTTAATGTATCCCTGTTCTGTTCTAATCACTTTATATATTTTGATAGAAGTACTTTACCAGGCATTTCCTGCTGTACTAAGAGAGATAATATAGCAACTAACTTTGAAATAGAATTTTTTGTTTTTGATTGCATAAGATTAGGTCTATTTTCCATAAATTGTCTGCAGTTTTGCACATGAAACCACATATCTTTAGCCAAATTAAACTTTATTTAATATGTAGTGGTGAGTAGCAAATGTACCTTTAGCCATCAATTGAAACCAATATACTAAATTATTCTCTTTAAAGTTACTCATAATCTATTTAAAGTGGAAATATTATTTTGAGTAAACACTATTGGAAAAATAAGGAAAAAACATGCTTTGCACATCAGATTTCTTTACATAAACATTTCTTAAGGTATTATAATAGTAATATAAGAAGACTTAATACTTATATTTACATTATTAAAGAAGTAGTTTTTTTAATAATCAAAACAGGGAATTATTTAAAAATAAATAAGAATTGGAGAATATGGGACAATTTATTTCAGAACATAGGACATCTTGAAAATCTCCATTTAGCATGATAAGAATAGTTAGTCCAGAGAGCAATAGCTTTAATAATAGATAATATGGAATACAATTCCAGATCTGACAAATGCCCCCTAGAGATCAATCTCTTGTGTGATGGTTTAAAGCTATTCTAGCTTTATTTTGGTACCATAGAATTTTTAAAATTAAAGAATTAAATTATTTTATACAACTTTTAGGGGGAGGAAGAAGCAATGATTGAACACATTATAACATTTTTGGCAGGATAATCATTTTAATCAATAGGAGTTTCACATCCATTGTAAAAAAAGAGATTATTCCATTTATTTATAAGGTGTTTTATAGATTTTAAACTATTGTCAGAATTAAAGGATATCATTATATTAATATTATCCATAATAGTTGTACCTAAATAAATAATATTGAACAATATACTTATCAAATTTACTTTTTAAAACATTAAAATTATAATTATTGGTAGGATTTTTGTTTTATTTTCATTGAAAGGAAGGCCATATTTTTGAAAGGATTCCATGAATTTGAAAAGGAAAAATAGCGAGTTGTTACAATCCTTTAGGATCAATAAAATATCTGTAAATAATTGGATTTTAGCTGTTAAATTATTACCTAAATGAAATGCCTTGATATATGGTGAAGATTGGCAAATGGCTTGATAACCAACGTGAAAAGTAAAGGAGATATTGGACAAAATTGTTTAGTTCCTTTGAAAATGTTTATTGATTTTTGTGTTATATGACACTGTCTTCACATATGCATAAGAATTCTCATAAAGGAATTTAATAAGATGAATGAAATTAGTAGAAAAGTTACTTTCTTCTAAAACCAAAGACAGTTCCAAATTAACAAATCAAAGGCTCTGTCAGTGTCTAAACTTACTAATGTTAACTTTTCGTTTATTTTATTTGCAAAATCAATTAAAATGAATATCCTTTTAATATTATAAAAATTGTTATTCAAATGAAGCGAGTTTGATCATCATTAATCAAGGATGGAAGAAATTGTTTTAGCCTATTAGTATGTATAGCTATAAATAGTCTATAGTCTATATTTAATAAGGAAATTGCTCTATAGGAAGAACATTTAGCTGAATCCTTATCTGGTTTTAAAATTAGAGATATAGTGTACCTCTAAGAAGGATGGGCAGTTTTTATTTCTTTGGTTAACTTAAAAACTTTAAGTAGTATGGCTGATGTATCATTTTGTAATGACTTGTAAACTTCTGGAATAATACCAAAATTGCCTGGAGCCTTATTTGGTTTTAATTTATTAATTTGAGCCTTTAATTCAGCAAATGAAAGAAGTTTATCAATTACTTCCATTTGATCATCAGTCAATTTATTTTTAATATTAATTATTAAGAATTTCTTCCAGAGAATCCAAAGCAGAGTTATTATTATTTAAAGTACTAGAGCTCAGCCAATATACCTTCCAGATCAGTAACCTTTCTATTTTCTTTTGAGGAGAAGATTTCTTTAATATGATTGGACTTATTGATTATTTTGGTTCTGTTTGCCAACCTGTGTACTGATTTAGGATTAACAGAAAAATTAGCTAACTTAATCCTTTCTAGATTAATCCTAGTCTTATGATTCAGGATTTCTAGATATTTATCATTCAACTGTCTCATCTCTTAATGTGTATTGTATTTGTTTTTTGAGAATCAAGTTTTAAATTATCTATTTTATTGTGTAACTCAGTTAATTCTTTATCCCATTGCTGTTTCTTAAGAGAATACCATGAAATAATTTTATCATACAGGTATGAGTTTAATGCATCCCAAATATAAATTTCAGAAATATCCTTAGTATAATTAATTTCAAGAAAAGTTTGCACTTTTTTGAAAAATTCCTTGAAATCTTTTAAATTAGTTATGTAAGCAGGGAACTTTTTAAGAGAAAGTTAGCATTATGGGCCAAAAATGGACAATATATCACTTTTACCTTATCTATTCTATTGATTATATTCTTTGAAATAAGAGCTCTATCAATCCTAGCCTGGGATCCATATCTGTGAGAGTAACAAGTAAACAAAAGAGAACTTGGGTCTAAGAAATTAAATATATCTATGATATTCATTAAATCTATAAATTTTAATAACTCTTTAGCTGGTGCAGTACTTTTCTTTTTTTAATAGCATTAGTATCTTCATCTTTTAAAATGCAGTTAAAATCACCAGCTAGTATAATGCTGCCCCTTGAAGTCTGAACAACCAGATCTAA